>NC_043007.1:63974650-64104650 GCF_006345805.1 Octopus sinensis | reverse complement strand
TGCCAAACCTTAGTCACAATTTATGTTCCTGACACTAGCTTAATTATAATAAGTTATTTTACAAAATTCTTTGTTATATTTAAAATTAATTGCAAGAAACACAGAGCATCTCAACAGAAATATGGTAACAAAAGGATTAAAGAAATATATGAAAGATTAGTAGTCAGGCTGTTCAATTATCTATTTCTCAAATTGTATCTGAGTGCAAACAAATGCACCAGTAAGCATTAGTAACATCTTTAATGTATTCTTAACTTTAATTTATTAGTAATCAGTTTTTTGCATGCTGTTTAAATTCTCAACCTATTGTTGTGCTATTCTAAATTCTTAGAGAGTTTGGAGTATAGAGAAATAATTTTGTCTATTAACTGCTTGTTTGATTTTCAAAGAATGGTGGCTCTTTATTCATCTGTGTTCTCTTTATTTCTTTATTATGTTCTTGCATAGGGATTTCATTGGTGTTTGAAATTGCTCCTCCTCACCTATTTTTATTGTTTTATGGTTTTCTTTTTCTGTTATTTTTTGTTTTTTTCCCTTGTATTTTAACTGACTATTTGTGAATTTTCATCTGCAATTATTTCTTCCTCATTGTATGATGAAAGTGTGGTACTATAAATTCGTACTGTGAGGGGATAAGGTTTTTGCTCATCTGTTTCTGATTCTGAGTTTAAAGATATTTTACTTGTCACCTCCAGAGTTTTGGCTAGTGTTACTCTGGAAGCTGGGGTTTGTTGTTGCTGTTGATTTTTGTTATTTTCGATTTTCCTTTATTTTGCTTAATCTTTCCATTTCTTCTAGAAAGATTGAATTCTGAGGTGTTTTACATTGGCAGATGTAGAGACTAAGATTTCTGCACAGAAAATTTAATTTCATTCACTTTGTCTAACAATGTCCCCAAGGTCATTCTGGTATGGCTCAGTGAACTTTGGGTATAATTAGAACTTGTAAGTCTGTTTTAATGTCCCATAATCTGAAGTTGCCTTTTGATATCACTGCTTTCACAATTCTCCCATACATTACCACAAAAGTCACTACTAGCCATGGATCTATGATGTATCAGATGTCACTTATAGTCACATTTGTGTTTCATTGACCCATGCATTGGAGCACAAAACTGTGTCTGATAATTTTAGCCTGTGTTTTGGTTGCATCTCTATTTTTTATAGATACAGCAGTTAGTGCCCAAGCTCTTGCCTTTTCAACTGAGAGAACTTCTCTATATATGTTCTAGAGAGTCTGTTGAACTAGTAAAGGTGAAAAAAGCAGCTATCTTTTCATAAGTAGAGATAAATGATTTTCTTTTTGTCCTCTCCTGGATTATCTCTTGTAACAAAGAATTGCTGCTTGGTTTTATGAAATTTTCTCATCTACATTGTTTTTCTTATAACTGTGATAGATCTAAAAATTCCAATAGTTCATTAGTATTAAAGAAGGTTTTACCTTCACATAAATGCTATATGAACAGATTGTAGTATTTAACTTTGTGTAAGAGTCATTACTGCTATTGTTGTTGCTCTTTTATTTGAGTATTTGGGACGTTTTCTTCTATTAATTGTTCACTTAAGTGTTCATTTTCTTCTTTTTCTTGTAAGAGGAAGAAGGAAGTGAACGTTTAATTGTATGTTTTGATTTTTGTGTTAGTTTTTTTCTTCTTTTTGTAGTGTTTAGTCATGTAGCATAATTGTGTGTGGTAGCCATTTTAGATTTGAAAATGTTATGTGGTGTAAATAAAATTTCAAAAGTTTATGAAACAAACATCCCTTTTTTCTGATGTCTACCCCCACTCCATTAAAGCAGACCTCCTTTAGGCAATTGTAATTTTTTTTACAAGTACTACTATGAAAATTTCACTTGAAAACACTTGAATAGATCATGTTTCAAAGTGGTAATCAAAAACATAGCTTCACATAAATGGAGTCAAATAATAATAATAATATAATAATAATAATGATAATAATAATAATAAATCTACTCAATCAATTCCATGTAGCCACAACTGAAGTTGCTGGATGCTGGAAAACAGGTTGGATTGGCTGAAGAAAGGAACACTGAAAAGAGAGGCTGGGAGCACTATATTGGCAGTGCAAGATCAAGCTTGGCCATGAATTGGAGGATCAACCTTAGGAATGACCAAGTGTTTCCGCTGTGCTGCATCTGTAATAGAGTGGATAAAAGCATTGCCCCAGACTTGCCCAAAACCGCTACATGTTGTGCCATCACAATAAGGTAGTGAAAGTGCTACATTGGAAACTGCGAAAAATGGGGGCGAGAGAAAAGCAAGATGTGGTATGAGAACAAATTGCAGAGAGTGGCAGAGTTAGATACTTGCAAAATCCTCTGGGATTTCCCAATCCAAACAGATCAAGTACTAGAGCATAACAGACCAAGCCTAGTGGTGGTCAACAAGATGCGCTACATGTGCTATGTAGTTGATGCTACTTGTCCTTTGACCCATGAATAGTCAAGAAGGAAGACGAAAAAATAGATAAATACAACCTTCTTAAGTACAACATAACCTGGCTGTGGAAAATGAAGAAGGTGAAGATAGTGCCAATTAAATGAGGACTTCGTAGCTCACACAACCACTGTGTAGTATTGCGATATAACAGTGGCAACAAGGATTTTGTAGCTCACACAACCACTGTGTAGTATTGCAACATAACAAAATCAAAGGAAAATTTTTAAAAAATGAGATAGACAGTTTATTTAGAATGATAATTTTTAAAACAAAGAATTACACACAAAATTATCTTGCAGACATCACACATGTATCTGCTTTCTCTTTGAATCTTCTTTCCTTTAGCGTCTCTCTTCTCTGTGCATTTTGCACACTGTCTTGTAGGGTTCTTTTTCTTATCACTTGGTGGTATTTCCATGGGAAAGTGACCAGCTGGGGCAAATCTTGTTGGATGTGGAATCGATGATAGTCTTCCTAGTTTCATGGAAGGCAATAAGGGCCTATATTTTTCAATAATCTTGGTGATTATTTGCATTCTAAATTTCAGTGGTTTCATAGCAGAAGCTGAAGTTTCCAAAGATGCTTTATACAAAACATAAGCATTCCAGATAGCCAAATCCATCAAATAAAAAAATACTTATTTTTTTTAAACAACGTGAGTAAATTCATGATTGCTCAAAAATTAAACGACACAAAACAAATAAACTCATTTGAGTGCTAAAATTAAAAGTTAGTTTTGGCCGAGTATACTCGTCTGGTTCTAAAAAGATACATTTGCAATGCACGAGTAAACTCAGGATAATCAATTAAGGGGTTAATGGTGCTACAAGCAAAATATCTGTTTCTTTCTGTTCTGGACATCCTTAGAACAGTGACCTGTGGGGTTATAGAAGTACCATCCACCTTCTCTCCTTCTGCAGATTGTAAGTGCCACTGCTGTTACTTTGGTTATTTCCTCTCAGTTTCTTTGTTTGAGCAAGGGGTCTAAAGGTGGCTTATGCAATCATATATGTTGCATTTGAGCCTTCTACCTTGCACCCCCAGCCTGATCAATTAAAGAGCTGAATGGGTATACATTGAGGATAGTCTTAAACTCTATAGGGTCATCAAAATTTGGAAGGTTAAACAGAGATCATTACCATTTACTTTACTGTCTCTTCCATGAATCCCTAGGGTATAATATAAAAAATAGACCATAGCCTTTAGTAACATATCTCATATTTTAGCTATTATTTTCCCTTCTCTGGCACCTGAAAATGATCCAAATTTTCAAAGTCACTAGCAACAATGACAAAAGAGTATTTCCACTATACAGCCATTGTTATGCATACAACTATTTGTCAAGTTGTTTTCTGGACAGATATTAGTGTATTAGTGTGAACATCCACTATGTCAGTGTCCATTTTATAATTGTCTGTTTATTTGTCTTTGTAATGTTTTTGCCTT
Organism: Octopus sinensis; assembly: GCF_006345805.1. Lineage (NCBI taxonomy): Eukaryota > Metazoa > Mollusca > Cephalopoda > Octopoda > Octopodidae > Octopus > Octopus sinensis. The sequence continues at coordinate 64,100,746 of NC_043007.1, read as the reverse complement.
TATCACTCAAAGCATTTTTTAAGCCACAAATCAACAATACAAATAACTATCATGCTAAAATATGAAAACAGTTAAAAACAATGTTAAGCTGAGCATTTCTTCCACTGCAGAAAATTAGGTGGCCTATTAAATATTTGGTAGGTAAAATGGACAACAACACAGAAAACAAAAAAAAAGAAACCAAAAAAAAAAAAAGAACTTTTTTATTTGGTAATTCAGTAAAACTCAACTTCTAAGCAAAACCCCTATAAACAACAAGGATATGAACAACAACAACAACAATAACAATAATTATTTCTAACATACACACAAAACCTGAGATTTATGAGAGAAGAGATTAATTGACGATGTGTTTGGAATTTTATTGTTCCTCAAAAGGATGGAAGAGAATGTTAAGCTCAGTAGGATTTGAATTTAGAAAGTAAAGAGCTCAAAGACATACCACAAGGTATTTTTCCACTGCTCTAATTATTCTGCTAATCCACCACCTTTATAATAATAATAATAATAATAATAATAATAATAATAATAATAATACCCAGAAATTCAGACTCTGTGGAAAGAGTGTGGAAAATGTGACCCACTTGGATGTGAGAGCCTTGCACAAAAAGAATACAAACGCCACCATGATAAAGTGTGTGTGTATCTTCATTGGCTCTTATGCTGTAAATACCACTATGAAGTAACAGAGAACTGGTATGAGCATGTACCCAGTAAAGTTATGTAAGAGGATGGAAAAGTAACGATGCTCTGGAACTATGATTTTCAGACAGCTCGTGTAATCGAACATCATTGGCTGGACATTGTCAAATCGAATAAGAGAAACAAATACTGTCAGATCATTGATGTAGCCATACCAAATGACATGAATGTTATGAGTAAAGAGGTTGAAAAAAAATCACCAAGTACTCCGAATTGAAAGTGGAAAAGGCAAGACTGTATGGAATGTGAGAGGGTAATGTAAAAGTGATACCAGTGGTGATCGGAGTGTGGGCTCAATCCTGATGAAAATTTAAGAAATCCCAGGCAAGATCGGTGTCTTGCAATTTAAGAAATCCCAGGCAAGATCGGTGTCTTGCAAAAAGCAGCCTTATTGGGTACAGTGCACATCTTAATGAAAGTATTATCTGTCTGAGGCCCTTGAGAATTGACAGATGACTAAAGACTCCAGTGCATTTTTACCTACACTGTGTTACAAAGGAATAATAATAATAATAATAATAATAATAATAATAATAATAATGATAACAATAATAATAATCTTTTCTACTATAGGCACAAGGCCTGAAATTTGAGGGAGGGGGACTAGTCGTTTATATTGACCCCAGTGTTTCACTGGTACTTAATTTATTGACCCTGAAAGTATGAAAGGCAAAGTTGACCACAGTGGAATGTGAACTCAGAACATAAAGGCAGATGAAATACTGCTAAGTACTTTGCTTTGCATGCTAATGATTCTGCCAGTTCACTGCCTTAATAATAACAATAATACCTGATGCAATACCAAGCAGTAGCTCTCGTGGTTTCTGATCTGAACTGACTGGAAGTGTTAATATGTACATTTCGTTTCAGTGTAAAAGACAGGCAATAACAAATATTCTGCCCAATACCACAGATTTGCTTGTCAGTTGTTTGACCGTAACCAGTTGAGCATGTTCCTTAGTGGCTAATGATATGTGCATCTTTGGTCATGAGCAGGAGTAGTAGGGGAGTATTGTAACCATGTGCTGAGAGGAATTTTTTGGAGTTTGAATAATTCACCTCTGGAAACATAGGTGTTTCGTTTGTCATCCTTGAACAACCCTTATTCAGAGACCTTTTGAGCAGGATGGGCTAATTGACCTGATGAAAATTCTAAGTGGGGCCCTTCTGCAAGGTCATGTAATATTTATCTTCATATGGGATCACTATGTTGCACACATATGGTTGTGATGCCTGTACTTGGTGTACCCTTATCAAGCAGGTAATCATGATGAGTAAACTGGGTTTCATATATTTTATCCCAGTGTCACTTTGATGGCATGCAATACTCTCTCATTCAATAATGATAATAATAATCCTTTCTACTAAAAGTACAAGGTCTGAAATTTTGTGGGAGGGGAGTAGTCAATTACATTGACCCTGGTGTTTCACTGGTACTTAATTTATTCACCCTGAAAAGATGAAAGGCAAAGGCAACCGTGGCAGAATTTGAACTCAGAACATAAAGAAGGACGAAATGCCGCTAAGCACTTTGCCTGGAGTGCTAATGATTCTGCCAGCTTACTGCCTTAATAAATAATAATAATAATAATAATAAGAAGAAGAAGAAGAAGAAGAACAACAACAACAACAACAGCAATAATAATAATACCCTGATGCAATGGAAGTATTAACATGTACATGTTTTGTCTTAGTGTAAAAGATGGGCCACAACAAATATTCTGCTCAATACCACGGATTTGCATATCAGTTGTTTGAACTTAACCAGTTGAGCATGTCTTTCAGTGGCTTGTGATATGTGCATCTCTGATCATGAGCAGGAGTAGTGGGGGAGCATTGTAGCCATGTGTTGAGAGGAATTCTTTGGAGTTTGAATAATTCACCTCTGGAAACATGGTTGTTTCATTCATCATCCTTAAACAATCCTTATTCAAGGATTTTATAAGCAAAGTGGGCCACTCAACCTGAAGAAAATTCCAACTGGCAAGGTCAAGTGCTGTTTATTTTAATATGAGGCCACCATGTCTTGCACAATGGTTGTCATACATGTACGTAGTGTATCCTTATTTGACAGGTGGTCATAATGGGTATATTGGGCTTTGTATATTCATACCCCAGCATCACTTTGATGGACTGCGCCACTCTGCCACTGAATAGTAATAATAATAGTATTTTTTCTAATTTTAGCATAAGGTCAGCTGTTTGAGGAGAGGGAAAGCCGATTACATCACCTTCAGTACTCAACTGGTGCTTTTGTTATTGACCTCAGTGGCATTTGAACTCAGAATACAAAGAGCCAAAGAAATGCTGCTAAGTATATTGTCTGATTTGTTAATGATACTGTCAGCTGTGTTCAATAATAATAATAATAATGATAAAACTAATAACAATACTACTACTCCTACTCCTCCTCCTACTACTACTACTACTGCTGCTGCTGCTAATAATAATAATAATAATAATAATAATAATAAGAAGAAGAAGAAGAAAGAAGAAGAAGAAGAAGAAGAAGAAGAAGAAGAAGAAGAAGAAGAAGAAGAAGAAAGAAAAAAGAACATATTCAGTTGGGAGATATAATTATACCTAATAGGCTATACAAAATAAAGGCCTAAATTCAGTATTTTATTATACAACAAGACATTATTAGCCTGTTACACCAGAAAGACAATAATCAGGTTTAGTAAGAAAAGAAGTGGGGAAAGGAGGAGGAAGGACAGTAATTCAGCAAGAAGAAAATAGTGAATAACATCAATAACACTGAAAATGTAAAAATCTGTCTACATAACCTGTAATGAGTTGCTTGATCACCAGTCTTCTGTCTTTACTTAGTATGTCAAGGAGCTATTCAAATTGGTGGAGCCTATATATAACACATACATACACGTGCGCGCGTGTGCACACACACACATTTTTATTATTTTTAATTGGCAGCAAGTTATAAAAGTGACTCAAGGTCCTAGAGTTTCATTCATGACACTTTATCAAACTAAGAGCCTTGCATGAAGCTCTCGGTCCTTGCTGCCAATTATAAAAATTATAATTTATAAAAAAAGTCTATGGCTGTGTGATAAGAAACTTGCTTCCCAACCACATAGCTGTGGGTTCAGTCTCACTGCGTAGCACCTAGGGCAAGTGTCTTCTGTTCTAGCCTCAGGCTGACCATAGCCTTGAGAGGAAATTTAGTGAATGGAAACTGAAAAAAGCCCATCATATATATATATATATCAAATTCGATGACTAGCATCCGTGCTGGTGGGGTGCAAAGAGCACCATACGAGTGTGATCGTTGAGAGAGCAGCTAACTGGCTTCCGTGCCAGTGGCACGTAAAAGGGCACCATTCGAGCGTGATCATTACCAGCATCGCCTTACTGGCACCTGTGCTGGTGGCATGTGTAAAAAGATTCGAGTGAGGTCATTGCTAGTACTGCCTGACTGGCCCCCATGCTGGTGGCACGTAAAAAGCACCCACTACACTCTCTGAGTGGTTGGCGTTAGGAAGGGCATCCAGCTGTAGAAACTCTGCCAGATCAGATTGGAGCCTGGTGCAGCCATCTGGTTCGCCAACCCTCAGTCAAAATCGTCCAACCCATGCTAATGACGATGATGATGATGATGATGATCTTTTACTTGTGTGTGTGTATATGTGCACATGTGTGTCTTTGTCTACCACCACTGCTTGACAATCGGTGTTAGTTTGTTTATGTCCCAATAACCTAGTGGTTCAGTAAAAAATACTGGGGTCGATTCATTCAACTAAAATTTATTCAAGGTGGTGCTCCACCATGGTTGCAGTCTAATGACTGAAACCATTAAAAGATAATAAAATATGAAAGATATTCATGCATAGAGTTCTTTTTCTCCTGTTTGTTTTACCCAAACCTACATACATACATGCATACATACATACATACATACATACATACATACATACATACATACATACATACATACATACATATGCATACATATATACATACATGAGAAATTACAATAAACACAGGCTTAATTACTTCTTAACTCGTAAACCATACTTACACAGCACTTCTGATACTTAACTTTAACAGGATGGAAAGAGTAAGTATGGAATTTTCTCTGAAGGATATCCCCCTACATAATAAGGATATTTACATGTGGCTGCTAATCCATAGGACTATTGAGTTTGTTAGGAGGATGAGGTGGATAGCTTACCATCATGAAGCTAAGATGAAGAAAAAAAGAACTAGATACATATTATAAAAATTATTATAAGATATTCAAAAGCAGAAAAAATCTTCCACCCATTTTCATCTTGAGGAAGAGATGGAAGTCTGCAGGTGCTAAATCTGGTGAATAGGGTGAGTGTGGAATCAATACCATGCTGTTTTTGGTGAGAAACTCATGAGTGATGGGAGCTCGGTGACAGAGTGCATTGTTATTGTAAAGGATCCAGACGTTAGGATTGCCTGCATGGACCCATACAACAGACCAACAACATCAGCAATGTCATTAACTGTCCTCCAATGTTACTCATGCAGAAGCTGATGAATTCTTGATACACAATACCACATTTCCAGGGATGATATTTGTGGAAGGCCTTTCATTGTCTTCCAGGGACTTTCTTCCACTTTTGAAGCAACTGTGCCACTTGAAACATTGTGTAAGATCCATTACCTCATCTCCATAAGTTTGCTGAGGCATGTTCAATGTCTCTGCAGCAGGCTTCCCAAGTTTAATGCAAAATTTCACGTTGACTCTTTGTTCCAACTTCCTGTCCATGACAAAAATTGCAGACTACAACATACATGTGATCAGAAAAACAAATTTCACAACTTTCAAAGTAAACACAACGATGAGACTAAACACACAGCCTCATAGTCACTACTAGCTCTCATTACACATGCAACTGTGTTCTGAAATCTGTTGGTGCACTACAGAACTAGTCTGGGAACTTTTTGATACCACCTCATATATATATCAAGGTGATGAGCTGACAGAACCACTAGCATGCTGGGCAAAATGCTTAGCAGTATTTCATCTGTCTTTTCATCCTGAGCTCAACTTCTGCCTTTCATCCTTTCAGGGTTGATAAAATAAGTACCCGTTGAGCACTAGGGTCAATGTAATTGACTTAGCCCCTCCCCACAAAACTGCTGGACTGTGCCAAAATTTGAAACCAACATATATCAATATATATATTGCGCTGGTATGGTCACATGGTGAGAATGGATGAGGATAGCTGTGTGAAAAAGTGCCACACCCTAGCGGTTGAGGGAACCTGTGGAAGAGGTAGACTCAGGAAGACCTGGGATGAGGTGGTGAAGCACAACCTTCGAACATTATGGCTCACTGAGGCAATGACTAGTGACTGAGACCTTTGGAAATATGCTGTGTTTGAGAAGACCTGGCAAGCCAAGTGAGACCATAACCTATGGCCTATGCCAGGGGTGTAACCAGCTCACTTATGCATACCTGTTCTTCATTAGACACTAAACTCTGCTTGCAAAGACCTATTGAGGCAAGTGAAATTAAAATCGAAATCAAATTTGATGATTGGCATCCGTGCTAGTGGAGCACTAAGAGCACCATCCGAGCATGATCATTGCTAGAGCAGCTGACTGGTTTCCGTGCAGGTGGCACATTCAAGTGTGATCGTTACCAGCGTCACCTCACTGGCACGTGAAAAAATATTCAAGCGAGGTCATTGCCAGTGCCGCTTTTGTGGATAGTGGAAAAAATGATGAATAGCCTTAATTGATTTTCAGCCTTTGTTGGGGTCTCATCAGAAGTGTCTACATCATTAGATCAACCCCAGAGAAACACGTACCCAATCTATTTATATACACAATAAATCTAGTCACTTCAGAGAAACTGGAGACACTGATTTGCATACTATCTGTTTCTACAGAGAAGCCAGTTTGCACAGAATCAAGGTGTGATATAATATATGTAAACCTATGTAGTAGGCATGCAAACATGTCAAATTTACCTACTTCTCTGCATATTGATAAAAAAATGACAAACAGCCTTAATCAACTTTCAGTCCTTATTGGGGTCTCATCAGGTGTTTACATCACTTGACCAATCCTAGAGAAACAAGTAACCAATTCATTTATGAACACATCAAATCCAAGCTATAAACTATACAAGTAGGAAATCTGCAAGCTCTAATTACTGTTTCTCCTCATATAAGTTCTAGCTGAATTGACTATGATATATATATATATATATATAAGCAACCAGTTGGGCAGTTCAGTGTTATTTATATAGATATCTATTGTTTGCAAGTTTTCCATGCTCTTTTGTCTATTGGAGGCCCATGCAGTGACTTATCATATGCAGTGCCATATGTAGGAGCCAGAAATTCCACTCACAACAGCCCTGAGTTTTGTTTCAGGCAGAGCACATCTATGACTACACTATCCAGAGTATTTTGGATAATGGATAGGGTGTTGCATGAGGGAGATTTGGTAGCTGTTTTGAGCAAGAAGAATGATCCTACAAGATAGGTCCTTTAAGGTGGGAATCAATTTGAGCATGACAGCTGTTGTTTCTCTCCACTTACCATTGCTGTTGTGTATCTATATACAGTGTTTAAGGCTAATGACATCACTATTTTGGGTATGCTTATGTGATTTATACACTTGCAGCAACTAAATAGGATGGGTAAAATAGTTTTTAGTGGTTTTCTGGGAAATTTTAGATATGTCTGAGTGTTGTGTGGTGGTTATACATGAAAGCTAGAGTTTGTTATAGCAACAAGCTGTGCTTCTTACATTTTGGGTGGGGGATCTTTTATTTTGAGTATTTTTATTTTGTTGTGTTGGTTTGCATACACTATGAGATAACAAGGAGAGTGCTCATTTATTGCTGAGACATTAGGGGTCCTGTCAGCACCTGCATAATATATGACAATTTAATACATTGTTTGCAAAGTAGTGATGCTGTTTTGTTGTGTTGCCTAAATATGGCACTTGTGACTGTACATCTACATGAAATTTCTGTTTAAAAAAATGAAATTGTAGGAACATGGGAGAAAAGAAATGAAATGAAATGGTCCAAATATGAATTGAATCTGCATTGTAGACCTAGATTACTGGCAATTGTGTTTGAGTACCACCACCATCAACAGCAGCAACATTTTACTCAGTAGAGCACTGATGGCAATGAGAGGTACTCACAAGTAACAAAAACAAAAACTGCAACAAAAGCAACAGCATACAAACAAAAGATTTCATGGAACTGTCACTGGATTTATGGGTGGTGGAAGGAAATTACTTGATAACAAATATAGTAATACAAAGTCATGTGTATACACACACACATGGTTACAATATCACTCCAAAGATAAGTCAGACAGGTAAAACTGAAAATAAACAGGTTACCTAGATAGCAAATCTCTCTCTCTCTCTCTCTCTCTCTCTCTCTCTCACTCATGCATACATTACAAAAAATAGACAACATAAAAAGGTCCTGTTTTTTTCTTTCATTATCTTAAAGTTCCACCATTAAATAGACTACATTTGATGGTAACACACACACAAACTTACCCCTATGTAAATATATATATATATATATATATATATACATATATACATAACCTTCGATGGTGGAGGGCAGTATGTCATGCTAGATAAACAATTGAGGACTATTATTTAAGTTTTATTTATAGGCTCTGTAATGGAATAAACAGATTGCATTAATAAACAGATAATGTAAAACAGATAGGAACACAGATGTATGCACATACATGAATATATACACATATACAAATATACAAATGCATGTACTCACAAACACAAAATACACAAAAGCAGCTATAACCACACAGGTTGTTTAAAACTAAGACATTAAGTTGAAAGTCATTGTTCCAACGATTTACAAGCATGACACACTGAAAAGATATCAGTATAGTCAGGACTTCCACCGCGGCCTACTGCTGGAACACTGCATGAAATATGAAGTATAAGTTCAATATTATACCAAATACATAAAATAGGGCAACTTGTTGTTTTAACCTCAAGTTAATCCTGATTGAATGCTTGATAAAAACTATTACAGGTCTGATTAAAAGTAATCACATGCATTCCAGCCGTGACCGTCCTGTCTTATTTCAGCCTAATAAATTGAAGAGTACATTATATAAAATATCCTTCCCTTTTTTTAAGATGGGTGTATTTGAAGAAAATTTGTCAGCTATTTCTAGATGGTCTAGCAATCAAAAACAAATTTCCTTCATTTATGTTTTTACTAGTAAGACTGAAGAGGTGGGAAGGGGTAGGGACGGTGGTAGCACCACTGACCTTTGCATGACCTCTTAGACTAGTGTGATGTTAAGTTTGAGCATCTGTAGTTTGATATCTGTCAAAAAATGTTGTACCAGATGTGATGCATCTGTAAGGAGAAATGATTGGGCAAATATTTAGAACAATATCTGGTGGTGGTGAGACACAGCAAGGGGAGGAGGAGATAAATAAAGGAAGAGAGGGAGACAGCCTGTTAACTGGGCTTGTCTGAAATGGTTATGAAGTTAGTTGGATCAAACTGCTCAAAATGCAGGAAACCAAAAAGATGGAAAAAGTCTTATAATTAAAGGATGCAAGCATGTTATATCTGATAGTACATAAACTCATTCCCACATGCATGATTAATTTTACAAAATGTAAATGAAAAAGCATTACATCTGAATGCCAGCTGATAATTGTGGTAATTATGACTATCCTACAGTAAGGTACATTTTATTTGTTATATGTTTTAGCTTGAGACTTAGTCAATGTAAATGGATTCTACATTGGTCTCAATGATAAGTATTTAAGTTATTAGATCAATTGAATGCCTTACTCATTAAGTTATAGGTGTAAATAACTGAGTAGTCCATATACAGAACTGTATGGCCCTTTGAATTGTAAATATTGTCCACCCAACAGACTTCCACAGTTTCTGTCTACCCAATTTCACTCAAAAGGTTTAATTTGAGTAAAAACTATGAAGAACTTGCCAAAGAGACCCCCACAGAGAATCAAATGAAGTCATTTCATGTCTGTGGAAAAAGCTTTTTAACCACCTGGCCATACTTGCACACCGAGTCAGTACAAAACGGATACAAAACATTTGCCAACTCTTTGGTTAAGGCCAGTAGTCAAATTGTCCATCAATTTAGTCATTGCAGCTTGTTAAAATTCACATAATTTCAATTATATAGCAACTGATTATCAAGAATATTTTATATATTTAATAATCTTCAATTATGTGTTGTATTTTCATTGAAAATGATTCTTTGTATTCTAGAGCTGGTTGGAATAGTTCTAACCATATAAACATAATTTTAACATTTCTTTCTTTATTCTCTTAAAAATATTTTATTATCTCAATAAACAGTCTTAGATCAACTTTTCAGCAATATTTGGGAAGTGAGTTAGCTGTTTAACTGGAATCAGAAGGTTTCAACATTTGATAGCTCTATCAAACATCAAGCAATTCACAAACTGGTTAGAATGACAAGAAAGAACATTTTCAATATACTTTTCTTGCCAAACTATCTTGAAAAACAAGTTGATGTTTGCTGAACACATTGCAATCCTAACAACAGAAACGTTTTATTGTAACTTCAGTATGCTTGTCAGACTTATACATCACAAATAGAAAACAAAATTCTGTTGAATATTCATTATGCAAAAGTAATGTTAGATCATTTCTGTATTCAATAACTTTGGTAATACCATCAGTATTTCACCTCTCTAAAAAACAAAAAAAAAGCAGATAAATATGTGTGATTTTTTTATTTGTCATTCAGCTGAATCTAAAATCTGCCTTCACAAAATATCCCTTCAAAAATAACTATTTTTGGCCTCAGTATGCATTCTGATTTCTGAACTAAAATAGATAGGTATTCATGACCTTATTGCATATCTTGACTAATTAGACCAGAAGATAATACCTCCACCCACTAGCGCAATAAAAAAAGTGATGGATCCTGTTTTGAAATGCAGTGCTGTGATGTATAAAACTTACATACAAAATACAGGAGTTTTCAATTACAGTATACCATTTTCTGATCAATGTTGAATGAACAAAAAGTAAATGTATTTCACATAATAAAATATATATACATAAAACACTGTAATTAACTAATGGCAACTTCATGAGCAAATTATGTTACTACTATGAGTGGACTTATATGTGTAAACAATACATATATAAGGTATGACATTAAACTGCTATCGTGTTAGGATTCAGTTTGGGAGTTCTGAAGCTGTGGGGAGCATAAAGTTACCCCTTAATTACCATTACTCCCAGGTCCATTCTGACCCAGAATGGAAGTGACTGTCAAGGTCCCATCTATGGGTTAATTAGATTTTTCAAGGGTAGAGGAAGCTCCTGTTATTTTTGACAAAGTCATAGAAAAGGCAGCTCTTCATAAAATTTTCTGTCAAAATAGTACCAGTTATCTTGCAATACTTATCACTGAAACCTGCTATAACAACTGAGAGTGTCAAAAGTCATGTACAAGCTTTCTCACTTAAATCGAATGACATACAGATGTCTCACTATAATATAAAATGGCTAGCATCTGATCAAATGAGGCAATCATCATCATCAAACAGTACATAATAATGCTTCTAAAACATGAGCTAGAGGGGCATTGTAGGGTTTTTTTCATGGATGAAAGAAACACTGGTATTCTACTGAACCTTCTCATCCAACTTACGTCTTTGGTAAAGTAAAATCTTACCAAAGTAGGCTCTTACATTAATATGTTAGAATAAGGATGCTCCATCTTGCATGAATTAAAACTCCAAATCTTCAAAGTCCTCTTAAATACTTGACTTGACAGATTGTCACAGATAGTTTATAGTTCAAGCAAATAGGACCAGTCATTGTACTGTCAAAATAGAATGGTGCAGTTAAGCCTTTTGATGGTAAACCACACCATACTATAACTATTAGTAAATTAGCATGATGTCTCTCCATGATATACAAATTCTCAGGTTTCCAGTAGGTTCAATTGTAACAATTGAGCCATTTAATTTAAATGTCTCATCACTCAAAACAATCTTTGTTGGAAAGAGTACATCTTCTATACATCTTGTCAAGTACCACTCACAAAATTCCACTCTTTCATCTGGATCATCTTCATTGAGAGCATGAACTATTTCTGGAATGTAACTTTTCCAAAGGTAGCACATCAAAATGTGATGAATGCTTGATTTTGAAATTTATATCTCCCAACTTGTTTGCAGCACAGATGTTCTTAAAATCTAGCTATAAGGTTCTAATATATTTTCTTGTTTTGTGGGGCTTGTCAATGTCCACTGTCTTCAGAAACATTTCTTGTGGACATTCTTCACAGTTGCATCTGCTTTGAACTTATCTCTAGTTTGAGTGATGGCAGGTCATATTCATGGAACTGTTTGAAACTCCCTCCTAAACAATCTTTGCACTTCAACTACATTTTCAAACTTCTAGTAGCACTTTGGAACAAATTTCCTTTATTTAAAAGCTTGGTCTGACATCCTTCATTATTTCTGACTGGGTTAAATCTAAAAAGAAATGTATATAATGTGAGTTATCAGGTGTTAAAGAGTATATACAAATCTGGGGGACAAAAATGTGTGCGTGTGTGTGTCCTTACATGTATGTATGCATATGTGTACACACACACACACACCACACACACATATGCTAACACATGACAAGCTCCTTTCAATTTCTATTTACTAAATCTACTTACAAGGTATTGGTTTATCCAGGGTTATAGTAGAAGAGACTTACCCAAGAGGTCATGCAATGAACCAGAACTTGAAACCATGTGAATGGGAAGCAAACTTCTTAACTACATCCTGGTGCCTGTACTTATACAAAGTTACTTATACTTTGATAAAACTTATCACTCCCACTTTGACAGAAATTTCCCCCAAAACTTCTGGACATATCAAAGTACAGTGGACAGTCATTTGAAATAGAATGTACACAGATTATCACAGCATAGTATCTCAGATTATAAAACATTACATGAGAAAATACTGAAAGTGATCATAAAACCATATTGAAGCTTTGCATATCTGATCTATTGCATTGATGAAATATTTTCAAATATTTAGAAGTATGTGTGTACTGTGTGACTTCTCAGTGTAGAACTGTTCAACAAGTATGATGGCATGGTTTAAATAAGTATGTAGAATTCATTACCTTTTTTTAGTTACCTGAAAGAAAGTTGAAATAAATAAATGAAGATTAAAAATAAAAATAAAAAATTGTAAAAGTGGGAAAAAGATAATTCTGAGGAATGTCATTGTGAGTTTTATCTTATGGAAGATAAAATTATGGGAAATTAAACCTAAAACTATGACAATGGAATAATAAATTCCTTATCTATTTCATGCTGTTAATCACAGATCTGGTTTTTTTCATACTCATTTCCATTTTTATACCACAAGTGATTTCTATGATTAAATTTGAGTGAAAATTAAGTCCAGCAAAATATAAATACAGTTACAAATAAAAAAATGCAAATTGTTTTTTTGTTTTTTTTATTAATGGTTCATTTTTAATGACATGTCTCTTTTTTTTTTTAATGATATGTTTGCAAGTATATCTTAAGGATATATGATATCAGAATTTGAATTTATTAACCCATCTACAGCTATACCTATTTTAACACTTTCATTAATTAGATGGTGTTAATGAATCAAATATTTCATAATGTATAAGATATCTCTAATCTTGTCTTGATATTGTTCAGTTCTCTACCCCATCTCTTCCTTTCTTCTTTTCTATTTTTTTTCTTTATACACAAAAACACAGATGACACACACACACACCATTGTGACTGCGTGTGTACCATTGGTGATTTTTTCCTTCTTTCCTGAGCGTCCAATAATACTATATTTGTTCCACGTCCTCGCGTTGTTGTGTTTTTTTGTGCTTTCTTGTTTGGATTAACTATATATATATATATATATAGTTACGACCGCTGGTCAAAATCAGCCTTTTGGCCTTCGACCAGCGCCGTGAGAACATCTGTTGTCTTCGTCTGCCGATAAAGGCATTTTTTCAAAATACGCCAGCTAAACTTGTTGTACTGTTTATTAGTCGTAAGACACCCGCTGTTTTTACCATTATTGTTTTTTGTATTTTATATTCGTGTGGCATCGTCCGTTTTTCTGTCCCTGTTTCGTATACATTCGATCCTTCTTCCAAGAAATCTAATGCTCGTAGATTAGTTTTTCTTTGGGGCTGGCCAGATCGGAGCGATCTCAAGATTAATCAGCTGAAATTGCTACGATGATCCGGTTCTTGCCTGAAGATTGAAGGCTTCGAATGTCCCGTCCGTGTTTTTTGTATCGTCTTCTAAATGTTTTACGTTCTTGTCCCAGTTTGTATTTTTCTACATAAAATAATATATATATATATATATATATATATATTGATAAAATACAAATAGAGGTTATAATAGCCTCATGAAGGGATAGTATCATCCAAGGAAATACTGTTTCAATACCTAATATTTTGGTGGGAGGTTACTATCCATAAAATAGTAGGTTTATAGACATGCAAATGAATGATAAAAAAAAAAGAGATACTGGAGGAGTCAATAACAGTTTATTATCAGCAAAAAATCAATTGTTATCCCTTACAGCTGTTTTGATTAAGCTTAGTGAAACTAAATAAGTATTAAAATCATATTTCTTAGCTTAATCTCTTCAGAGGGAGAAAGAATATACCCTTAGATATTCTATGTGTTAGTTATTTGAATTATCACGGCTGTGAAGATTCAAATAACCAACACATAAGGGTATATTCTTTTTCCCTCTGAAGAGATTAAGCTCAGAAATATGTTTTTAATACTTATTTAATTTCACTAAGCTTAATCAAAACATCTGTAAGGGATGATGATCAATTTTTTGATAGTAATAAACTCTTATTAACTTCAATATCACCATTTTCTTATTATTCATATATATATGTATATCTTAATATACATATTTTTTTACTTGTTTCAGTCATTTGACTGTGCCCATGGTGGGCACCACTTTAAAAGGTTTTAGTCAAGCAAACTGACCCCAAGACTTATTTTTTAAGCCTAATACTTATTCTATTGGACTCTTTTCCTAAACTGCTAAGCTACAGGGACATAAAGATGGCAACACTGGCTGTCAGGCAGTGATGTGGGAAAAATACAGACACAAAGACACACACATAGATATATACATACACACATAATGGAGGGAACCTGTGAAAGAGGCAGAGCCAGGAAGACATGGAATGAGGCGGTGAAGCATGACCTTCGAATGTTGGGTCTCACAGAGGCAATGACAAATGACCGAGACCCTTGGAGATATGCTGTGCTTGAGAAGACCCAGCATGCCAAGTGAGATCACAGTTGTAGCCAATGCCAATGTCACATAACTGGCCTGTTTAAAAGCACCCATCAGTCATTGGGCAATATGCTGTGCTTGTGAAGACCTGTTGAACTGAGTGAAATCGTAGTCATGGCCGATGTCAGTGCCGTCTGACTGGCACCTGTGCTAGTGGCACGTAAAATGCACCATTTGAGCCTAGCCGATGCCAGTGCTGCCTAACTAGCTCCCATGCTGGTGGCATATAAAAGCACTCACTACACTCTTGGAGTGGTTGGCATTAGGAAGGGCATCAAGCTGTAGAAACCTTGCCATATCAGATTGGATGCTGATGCAGCTTTCTGGCTTGCCAGTTCTTAGTCAAACCATCCAACCCATGCCAGCATGGAAAGTGAATGTTAAACAATGACAATGATGATGAACTGTATCATTGTATTGGCCAGACTACAGAAGGTTGTTACATACCACTGGTCACAATGCACTTCCTCACATAGTTTTAGCACTTGAATGAGAAAACTGTGCTGCTGGCTAGGTGGGCAGGCCAATGTTCCCCCTGAACAGAATGTTGGTCCATCACAGGCTTACTCATTTATAGCTAAGTGGCCTGAAGCAATGTAAAATGAAGTGTTTTGCTCAAGTACAAAAGATACCGCTGGCCTAGAAATTGAAACCACAATATTGTGATTGTAAGTGTAACATCCTAACCACTAGACTATGTGCCTTCACATTAGTATGTACATATACGTGTCTTCAGGTGGAGAGATAGGGCATCCAGCAATAGAAACCAAGCCAAAATTAGACTGGCACCTGATACAGCTCTGTAGTCAAACCATCTAACCCATGCCAGCATGGAAAGTGGACGCTAAATGATAATGATGAAGATGATGACATCTCCCAACATTATGATGTAATTCTGAGACTCCAGAAACAGCTGTTGGACCTGTAATATCATACCTTCTCACCTTAGTTTCTTGTGTCTTTGTACTTTGTGTAAATCTGATCTGTTACTATATAATTAACTATATATTTATGCATGAATGTTCAACGTCTAAATATTTTTCAGTTTTTGTTTTCTCTCTATTTTCAGGTGAAGGAAATAGGAGTTGGTCAGAGAGGAGGAAGTGGTAGTACAAAAAGAAGTGGGTGGGTAGGAAAGGATGTACAGTGACAGAGATGGAGCTCAGAGGCACAAAGGGGTGGATATAATGAGCAACAAACAACAATGGTGGTGTGGCATTGATGTTAGATATGAGAGTCAACAATGGTGGTGTGGCATTGATGTTAGATATGAGAGTATGTTGAGAATGATAGGATATGAGAGGGTGTTAAGGATGAGGTATGGCCATCGTAAGATGTAGTTCAGGGAAAAGGGGTCTTCAGTAGAAAATAGAATGGGATGATAGGAGAAATGTGGAATGGGGGACAAAAAAAAAATGGATCCAAGGAGAGGGATAACTGGTAGCACATAAAGGAATGGTATACATGCAGTATTGCTCTCACACAATTATTACTGAGTGAATAGTATCATAATGATGAAGGGATGGGTGTTAGGGAGATGAAATTTAGAGGAGTCTTGACAGAGATGGACTGTGTGCAGGAGACATAAATGATTGCTTTTAGGATTTCATTTTTGTTGAGATTGACGTGTTTTCTCAAGTACAGCAAATCAGTAATCCTCTTGTCTCTTTGTTATGTATTCCATGAGGCTCAACATCATATGGTCAGTTTTCACTATTTTGTCCATCTTTCTGGATCTTTCTCTTCCACAGGTTCCATCTATGTTTAGTGATTACCACTTCTTTATGCAGCTGTACTCATCCTGGTCCATCACATGACCATATTAATGTAATCTCTCTAACACACTACATTTGATTATGTTCACTTCCTCTATTATGTCCACTTTCATCTCAGCATATCTGCACTTTAACATTGTGCATAATTTCTTTGTAGTCTTTGCATGTCCTCTGCTCTCATAGTCCATGTCTCACTACCATGTAGCATTACTGTTGGTACACAAGCATCATACACTCAGCCTTTCATTTTGAGAGATCTTTTGTTGCCAATAGAGGTAATAGCTCTCTGAACTTTCTCAAGCTGGTTCATACCCTATTGTTAGCAACCCTGTACATAGCTTCAATGACTCTCATCAACCATTTGTCTACATTGTCACTGACTGTGTAACTGTTTTCAAATCATTTTAAGTGCTGTCATGGGTGATGCAAACTTAGACAAATGCAAGAATGATTAAAACAGGTGTTTCATACTTTCAACCTTACCATATAACTACTCAAGTATGAAATAGTGTATATATGTGTGTGTAACATCTATTTTACAATTTGACAAACAGAATATAATAAATGTGTAGAATTTTTGATACTTCTACTTTTTAATTATACTTACAATAGTTAGTTAATTGGTGCAGTTATTTATCTAGAACAAAACTTAGATAACAAACATAGATAAATAAATGAGAAAATTACCGCCATCTGCTCCACTTTAGGATACAATGTTGTTTAATTGAGATAGTTACTGGTTTGTGTTTTATGACATGTGAAATGGAGGTCATTACTGAATAAACTAAGGGCTTACCATATTTGCATTTGATATTATCTTTCCATACTAGTATTGATAACTGAATAAATGCTACCCACCTCCTATCTGTCTGTTGCTATTATGCTCAACAGTTAAAAGAAATATGAACAAAGCTGTCACAAAGCAAAGCAAAGTTGCAACAGCTCGTTACTTAGTTAATTGCGAATTTCTTTTAAACTCATTGACATAATGTTAAAACAAGTTGCAGTAGACTGCAGTTTATATATTCCTTTCAAATCACTGACACAGAAAATGGAAAATCTGTAAAAAAACAAAAAATGTAAGTTTGTAAATGCAATTTATAAATGGTCATATGTACTTTATTGAAATCGATAGGCAACTGCTTTAGATGTGACAAACTTGATTTCTGATTGACACATCCAGACATACACAGAAATGCACTTAGAATTACTTGATGGATATTTTTTGAGTTTTTAAAAAAAACTTTTTCTTTAATACATAAAAATTTTATAATTGAAGCTATGAATAATTCAGCCAAAGTTGAATTATAAAGAGTGTGTGCATGTATAAATTTATATATATATATATATATATATATATATATATATATATTTATTACAACAAAAATTTTATACCTTGAACATAGAGTTACCCAAGGTTTTGGATCCACAAAACAAAACCTTGTGATAGCTCATCAGACTATATAAATACAAAATTTAAGATATCTACATTGCAGACGTGAAGAAACGGTCAGAACTTGAGGAATATGTCTTAATAAAAAAACATTACAGGTTATCTCCCCTGAATCAGGGGGGGGGGCTTATAGAATGGAAGAGGCTTAACTAGCAAATGGGGAGATCCAATATTCCAGTAAGTAACACATGAAGTGGATATATTTAGAAAACACTTCTTTACAGCTGTTTAATGCACCAGGTTCCTTATAGTCCTTAAGAATTTTGGCTCTCTCTGCAATGGCCACTTCCATTAATATACAGGCACAGATGATCAATTAATTTCCACCTGATGTCACATGGGATTTTTGAGGTACCATACACGGCAGGCCAAGGACGTGACAAACCACCCTTCTGGGACTCTGAAAGATGACTGGTGGTTAAGAAAACATCACTTGAACGAAGTACTCACAGAACCAATATATTTACACACATGGGATGTAGTCCAATTTGCATCCCTGGCAACATATGGTGTGGGGCTGGTCATCCCATCAGTGTCGAAGATCAATATTTGGTCATCTTCTGAGGTGGATACCTCCTCCAAGTCGCTGGTTCTGGATAGGTTAGTATTTCTAGGGGCAGCATTTGTACAGGTGGTAACATACATTGCGGGCTTGGTCACTCTATCTGTATCTATGGTTTGTTCATTATCCATGGCAGTGGTACTGGGTTCTTTAGTGATGTTCTCTGTGATGCTGGTCACAGACTGGCAATTATATTGGCATGAGAACTGGTTAATCTGCTAATAATATTGCTCGTTTCATAGTACAATACTGTTCTTCAGGATATAACGTCTAGGTATCAACATAACCTCACAGATGGCCCCCTTCAGCCTTGAATCGGCCTCCTACCGGACAGTTATATAACCTGCAAGAGCAACCCAGCCTCCTCCCTTGCAGGGTATATAATAACTGCCTGGTAGGAGGCCATCGTCTCTAACTAGCTATGTGACACACAAACCAGTGTCTATTATAACCTTCAAACAGACGGTCATCAGCGATGCCTGCTGGGTTCAACTACTCCACATTGATAAGGGGCAAATACCCTGAAACTAGTCTGTGGATGTTGAACCAGCAAGGGGAAGCTGCTGACTTCCCCTGTTCAAAGGTTATAATGGACACAGGTTTGTGTGTCATAGCTAGTTAGAGGCAATAGCCTCTTGGAGCTAATCAACGGCAGCATTCATCCATTTTTCCTGGACTGCCATGTTAGTTTGGCAATAACTATTAATATCCAGTACCACTGCCATAGTCTCCTTTAGCGAGATTTAGAAATGTTAATATATATATATATATATATATATATATATATATATATATCAGATATTTTATATCTTATATTTTGTATTTGACATAATATACTTGACTTTATAAGTTTGATATATGCATACTAATTCATCCTTATAATGTATAATTTATAATTCTTAACTTTATAAAGTATAATTTTAAATTTTTGATATTTAATTTAGCACTTAATTTTGAGGTGATGTAAAATTAGATTAACGATATTTTGAAAAAGAACCTGAAGATGTGTTGGTAGAATTGTAAATATGATGATTGCATATATATATTTATATATGTATATATATATGTATGTATCTTTATATATATTATAACCTTCCAATACAGAAACACATATAGTTCCTTCATAATTAATAATTTTAATTTTAACTTAGGTAGGAGATAATTAAAAAAGTATATTTTATACCCTGCTGGTATACTGGTTATATCCTTTAAAGTATTATTTCGTGATGTGCAAACAAATACCATGAGTTTACCTTCAGATATACTCATTAGGTTATTTTTTTGTAATATCTATTAATCCCCAAAACTGAATTATTTTTTTGATTTCTATTATATATATTTTGTATATTTCTAGATAAATATATAAATATATGATAAACAAGACCCCACTGTACGAAATGCAGATGTGTGTAATACTATTGGGTTGGACCTGATTGATTTGGAAATTCGTTTTCCCAAATTATTTAAATTAATATACATATATATATGTATATATTATATATATATATACATACATGTATATTATATATATATGAAATATATATATAATATATACATATATAAAATATATATACATATATAATATATATATTGATAAAAATGGTAAAACAACAAAAGAATGAAAGAGAACTCGATATTATGTAAATAGAGGAATGTTCTAATGCCTGCTTTAGCATGGTTTTTATGGCTGGATATCCTTCTAAATGCCAACCACTTTCCAGCAGAGAGAGAGGGGGGGGGGGCGGGAGAGAGAGAGAGAGAGAGAGAGAGAGAGAGAGAGGGAGAACTACAATTTGTACCCAGTGGTCAACCTCAAAGTTGACAATTTTTACCCCATAAGTTTTTTTCTATAGCACTAATTTCCAGGAAGTTTTCAGTATTAGATTCTCCTCATTTAGATGATTTAAGAAATCTTAACTACACTTAAATTATCCTTTAAAATAACAGAGATATGGTTATTTGAAGACAATATTCTCTTTCTGATTTGACCACTTTTAGCCTCATAAGTTTTTTTCTGCTGCATCAGTTATAACAAGATTTACAGAATCAGATTCTTTACATTGAGATATTTTATTTTGGTGTAACTAAAACAAAAGTAATAAATAAATAAGGCAACTATACTACTATGCAATTATTCTTCCATTTTTTTTAACACATATCTTTTACCCAACCAATTTTCTTTTTATATCAGAAAATGTAGTGTTGTACTTGTGTTTTTAAATAGGGTAAAAATCCCCTTCAGTCATGAATGACCATGGGATTGCACCTAGAAAGTTCCCCTCCAAGGCACAAGTCCAGGCAAGACCAACAGTCACCCATGCATACAAGCCTCTCCTCACCACACCATGGATGTTATCCAAGGAAAAGGCAAAGGCCTTCACAGCTTGGCACCAGTGACCTTGCAATTCTTTTCTACAGATGAATGAACTGGAGCAACAGGAAATAAAGTGTCTTGCACAAGAACACAATATAGAGCCCAGTCCAGGAATTGAACTCACTACCTCATGATTGTGAGCACGACACTCTAACCACTGAGCCATGTGCCTTCATTGTTTATAAATAAACTTAACCATATTTAATTTAGTCATAAATTGGGTTAGCTAGACAGCATAAAAATGGTTGAGAGAAAGTAAATGTTGACCTTAAGGATATTATTCACCCCAACCCATGCCAGCATGGAAAGCAGACGTTAAATGATGATGATGATGATGTTATAGGCGAATGATATATGCACTTGCATGTGCACATGCACACGCACACACACACAAGTCATATCTCTATGTTCAATAATTAGATATTTTATATCACTGTGAAATTAGACAAAGTGGTTTTGATTGTTGCAGTTAAACAACATACCAAGTAGTTGTTATTCGATGTAGCTTCATTCATAAACCAAATCACCTCAGCTACTAAACCATGACACATTTTAAACTAGTATTCTTTGTCTTTAAAGTGTTTGCATACTGACAATGAAAATTATTTTAAAAAATGAATATTAAAACAGCAAGGATAACTAATGTTTCTAATTTAGTACAAGGACAGTAGTTTGTCAGAAAGGAGGTTGATTACATCAGCCCTTGTATTTCACTGATATATTATTTTTGTTTACTATCCAGTCTTTCTCTTTGTAACATTCTAAACAATTATAGCAATCAGTAAATCTCTTTTACCAGGGTTTGGCTGAACAAATCAACCCCAGTACTTATATTCTCTTTTCTAAGCTTTGTATCTGTGATTCTTTTTGCCAAACTGCTAAGTTACAAGGACATAAACAAACCAACATTTGTTGTCAAGTGGTGGTGGGGAACAAACACAAACATATGCATATATAGGAGAAAATTATGATATTTATTTTATTAGTTCCTACATATGTTTCACCATTGTGGTTGTTTATTGTCATTTTTCCAACATTTTCTGTTTATGATAACTAGTAATACTACTAAGTATAGTAGTTGCTCAACCACTATACTGAAAACAACCTCGATGATGATAATCAATGTGGAGCTCTAAAGTTAATAGTAGCAGTTGTACCACTATTTGTATAAATAAAATACAACAAATACACACACACACACTCACAATAGGTTTCTTTCAGTTTCTGTAATCAAAACCACTGACAAGACTTTGGTCCACCCCAAGGCTATAATAGAAGACACTTGCCCAAGGTGCCATGCAGCAGACCTGAATCTTGGATCATGTAGCTGGGAAGCAAACTTCTTACCAGACAGAATTATTTTTCATTTCTTTAATCACAATGTTATTATTGTTCAACCTTCTATGATTATTTAACAATAGTATATGTTATTTGGTGATATTTACTGAATGAGTTTATGAGCGAATCACACCCTCACCATACTTTGATAAAAACTAAACAATAATTTCTTGTTTCATCATGGCGCAGCTGTTGACTTGTATTTATATCTCAGTGTTTAAGTAATTTTGACACTTTATAAATATTATTGATGATTCAGTATTCAAGGACATGAAAACCAACAAAAAGGTACAGAACAACATCCTAATTACATATGCAAATAACTCATTAGTAAACAAAGCAACAAGTAATGTAAGTTAGCTGATAATATTGGAACACTTACACATACATACATCCACACGTACATACAAATGTTCATAAACATATACAAAACATGTGATATCGATAAAAATAAATATTAAAATACAATATTAAAATACAAAATAAGGCAGTGAGCTGGCAGAATTGTTAGTATGCTGGGCAAAATGTTTAGCAACATTTTGTCCATCTTTATGTTCTTAGTTCAAATTTTGCTGAGGTCAGCTTTACTTTTCATCTTTTGGGGTTGATAAAATAGTACCAGTTGAGCACTGGGGTCAATGTAATCAACTTACCTGCTTCCTCAAAATTATTGGCCTTGTGTCAAAATGTGAAACCAATATTAAAATAAAATTCCAAGAGGGCTGGTCCCATCACCATTTTAACATCCACTTTTCCATGCCTCTACAGATTAGATGGAACTCATTGAGGTAGATTTTCTATAGCAGGATGCTCTTCCTTTTTGCCAAGTAAGGTAATATTCCCCTAAGGCTAAATTTGTGTTTATAGAAGATTGAAGGGATATTGCTTGTATGACAGTGATACCTGTATACAACTATTAGGTGCATGGCTCAGTGGTTAGAGCATCTGGCTCACAATCATGAGATGGTGAGTTTGATTCCTGGACTGGGCTGTGTTCTTGTGCAAGATGCTTTATTTCACATTGCTCCAGTTCACTCAGATGTAGAAATGAGTTGCGACGTCACTGGTGCCAAGCTGTATCAACCTTTGCATTTTCCTTGGATAACATCAGTAGCATAGAGAGGAGAGGCTGGTATGCATGAGCGACTGTTGGTCTTCCATAAACAACTTTGCCCAGACTTGTGCCTTGGAGGGGAACTTTCTAGGTGCAATTCCATGGTCATTCATGATTGAAGGGGTTCTTTACTGTTTACTGTATCAAGATAAAGAGGCACAAACAACCCTCTATATATGAGGATATACTGAGCTATGCGCCTTCACATATGTCTTATGAGAGGTCCTATTTTAAGGATACATCTATTTCCTTATGATAAGTATGTCATTGAAATGTTGAGTCTGTGTGTTGTATTTTCATATTTTTAATAATATTCATAGATGTTATTTTAAAAGAAATTATCTGATTATATATCAAATCTAAACTGAATTTGTGGATTAATGTTGCTTCAGATATCTCAGTTTCATGTTGAAGAAAGGAGATTAGGAGAGAGAGAGAGAGAGAGAGAGAGAGAGAATAAGTGAAAGATTTAGCTTTTAGTTTACTGTATATATTTCAATAAGACATGCCTAAGGTAAACTATCTTTCTATTACAAATATATATATTTCTCTTATATATCTTACACACACACATACATGCCAGTCTTCCTTCCTATTTCTCTTTTCTCTTCGTAGTTCTTTCTTTCACTTGTTCTATTTCTTTCCACCTCTCTATATTACTATTTTCTCTCTTTTTCTCTTTCCTCACTTTTATCTTCATTCTCTATACCTAATGAAATATATTTGATATTGAAAAAATTTTGTTTGTTTCATTTTAAGCTATTTTGTTTTAATATGATAAATATTCAAAATGTTTTGACATAAAAAAAAAGTTATACTAGTTTTTGCATAATCAATGTTTTTCTTTTTTTTCTTTTACAACTCATTTGTGGGAGGAGTAAACCAGTTGTGAAACATAAATTAATTAAAATTAGAATTAAGACCCAAATTGTATAGGGGAGTGAGCTGGAAAAAAAAGTGATTACACATGTCACATACAACAAGGATATCTCTCAATCTTTCTAGTGAATATTGCAAAATCTGTACAACAGCTTTCAACTTAAATCCTATTAAAATCATGTATTTCAGTAATGGATGCCAACAAAACTTTCTGGGAAGAGGGAGGGAGACAAAGTAAGAATGGCAGTGAGTCAAATAAAATACTGTGTACGTAAAATGAATTACAGATAGTGAGAGAATAAGATCCAGTCTGGATGTAAAGGGAGAAAAACAGAGAGATTTGAAGATGTAATGTATGTTAAAAGAGTTAGAGAACTAAATGCAACAAATAATTTTGATTGTGAATTGTATGCAGTGTAGATGTTACATAAGATGTCATACACGAGACACACATATCACCATACATTTGGTTAAGACCAAATCGAAAGCCACACACCACCACCGCTACTGCCACCATCACCACTTATCTTTTATCTTTTACTTGTTTCAGTCATTAAATTGCGGCCATATTGATCTCTTTTGCTGAACTGCTAAGTTACGGGGATCTAAACACACCAGTACCAGTTGTCAAGCAGTGGTGGTGAGGACAAATACAGACACAAAGACACACACATAAATACATTTGTGCAACAGGCTTCTTTCAGTTTCTGTCAATCAAATCCACTCACAATGCTTTGGTTGGCCGGGTCTATAGTAGAAGACATTTGCTTTTGGTATCACGCAGCGGGACTGAACCCCAAACAATATTGTTAGGAAGTAAGCTTCTTATCACACAACCATATCCATTTTCCAAGCTGGCATGAATTGGACAAGTTACTATGATCCAAGGTCAGTTCTTATTTAGAATTACTGTCTTCCTATGTAGGGGAAGAGAGAGAGAGAGAGAGAGAGAGAGAGAGAGAGAGAGAGAGAGTGAGGCTGGTGGTAGCTCCATGTTTGTAAGTGTAAGAGTGAGGGAGCAAATGGTGGGTAATCTTCATATAATGATGTTGGTAGAGCCTATCTCTACTCATGATAGACTTACAGGAGGAGGTGAACTCGGTACAAGAAGAAAGTAAAAGTTTTAAATTTTACACTATTAATGCAACTTACAGTTGCTTATTCTCCTTCATAGTGCCTACATGTGATTTGAAGTACTGTTTTATTCTTGGTTATGAATACATCATAATGCTAGCAGCAAGCTATGAACCATTCACAAGATAGTACACACAATTGTGAATGTTTTCATTCCATTCATTAATCATTTATACCAGTGGTTCTCAACAGGGGTCCATATGACCCTTGGGAGTCCACATAAGATTTTGCTGTTAAAATTTATCTGCAATAAATTGGTTACACATCTACAATACACAAAATATTTTTACAATATTTTTATGCAATTCCTTCTTCTTATAATATTTAATTATAAAAATATAATAGGATTTTTAAATATCAAATGGCTATGATAGTCCATCCAAGTAAAATTGGAATCAAAGGGGTCCACAGGCTAAAAATAATTGAGAACCTCTGATTTACAGTTTCAAGCTGTTAATTAATGTCAGTGTTGTTGTTGTTTAGCTTGAGATCATCTCTGATCCATTGGACCTATAATCTAAGGCATTGCAGCTATGATTATATTTCCAAAAGAGGGTGATTTGAGAGAGATTTGGAGGTTATTTTAGCAGGTTGATCAAATATGTAGCTCCTTTGTTAATTTTACTAGGTGGGAATAGATTTCTAATGTAATTTTTAATTTTAAGAATGAACTTGCTAGTTTCCTTTATATTGTGAGGTTGGTGTGACATTAAAATATTTTATTGAAAAAACAGAATTATTTTCTGTTACCTAAAAATGCAAATATACATACATTTGACACAATATTAACAACAATGTTCACAAACAAAAATAAATTTATGGAATTAAACTGTGTTGCTATGTACTTATGTATATGAACATATTCCTATGTCATTGATTTTTATTTTATAAATCATAGTTCAACCAGTATATGATATGTTGAATAGAGTTGGGTTGTGAACTTAATATCTAAATAATAAAAGAAAAACAGAAAGAAAAATCCTTTTCTTTATTTTGTATAGTAATCATTGGTAATAAATAAATAAAAATAAAATAAAATAAATTGATTTCCTTAGCTCCAGTAGTTTCTGAGATATTGGAGCAGACACTCAAATAATCAATGAAGCAAACACATGTGATAAAACAGTGGTACCTAATTTTTGCATTGAGAAAGATGGCCTGCAGGATGTGGAACAATGGGTGCCACTATGACAGAATTTGTAGTTCGTTTGTTTGAAATTAATGTAATTGAAGCATCATTGATTCAGTGCATCTTTTATCTATGATTAGTTCAAGTTTTGTAAAGTCCTGACCATTAACACTAGATTTTAGCTATATTATCAAAATGTATTATCTAAACATTAGGATTTGGTTTATATTTATATACCAAAATTGATTTTATTAGAAAAGTAATCTTTTTCTTCATTGTCTTTATATCAACTTTTCTCTGTTTGAAAAGTTTTTTTTTCTTAACCTTTATTTTGGTCAGAGCAACTGTTTTTACTTTTGAATGTTCTTCCTATTACTAATCTGCAGGCTCCATTACAATTTGCTATGAAGTACAAGTGGAGACTATTTTGGGATATCAACTCCTTCTTATCTTCATTATATATTCAAAAGCATTGAACCATCTATTTTATTGATCACCTCTGAGGATGAAAGAAATTTGAACAAATGGGGTTACAGTCTATTACATAATTATAAATATATATTTGTTTCAATATTAATATACATCGAGTTTCTTGAGGACGTTACCCAAATCACTGATCGCGGATCCTGGGTGGATGTTGTTTACCTGGAATTTGCTAAGGCTTTTAACTCTGTGCCACACAAAAGACTTATGGTGAAGCTTTCTGCGTTGGGTGTAAGAGACGAACTCTATAACTGGTTAAAGTCCTTTATTTTCAGCCGAAAAGAGGTTGTCACAGTTCTAGGACAGCACTCTTCGCCCTATGAGATGACATCTGGTGTACCACAGGGATCTGTTCTTGGCCCCCTTTTATTTGTTGCATATGTTAATGACATAGATGCCAACTTAAAGAATGCCACAGTGCTGAAATATGCAGATGACATCAAGCTGTACCTCGAAATAAAGAAGTCAAATCCTCTACACTATAGATCTCTATTGCAAGCAGACCTGGACACAATGCAGCAGTGGATCATGGACTGGCAACTCAAGCTGGCTGTGGACAAATGTACCACCATGCATTTTGGGAGGAGAAACCCAGCGTCCACCTACTCCCTCCACAACACTAGTCTCAAAAAGTCTTCATGTGAACGTGACCTGGGTGTTATTGTTGACAGTGATTTGCGTTGGACAAAACACATCGCTAAAATTGTCAAGAAGGCTGAGGGTGTCTTGGCACCACTCACCAAATCCTTTGTGAGCCGCTCTCCGGCTATCTATCTGCGGCTTTATATAGCTATGGTAAGACCTCACCTGGAATTTGCATCACCGGTCTGGAACCCCTATCTTGCCCAGGACATCAATCGTCTGGAAACTGTTCAGCGACGTGCAACCAAAAGAATACCCTCCATCAGGTATTTGCCATATCCTGAATGCCTTACTTCCCTGGGCATGGACACATTGAAACTCCGACGTCTGGCAGCTGACTTGGCAGACACCCATAAAATTATCAACCATCGCACAAACAATAACTCTGAGCACCTTTTCAAACTCCACCCATCTAACACCCGTGGACATATTTACAAAGTAAGAAAACAGCACAGCTCCCATGACTTCAGGAAACATTTTTTCACGCTGAGAGTTGCTGAAGCATGGAACAAACTGCCGGCATCGGTTGTTAGTTGTCGGAGCACTGCATCCTTCAAAACTTCCATGCTTCCTGAGATTCGCCAACACTACACTTGATTTTCTCCCCTCCATACACACACAAGCATGTATCTGATTCATACATTGTTCGCTTTCCAGACATTTCTACATTACTGCATGTACTTTATATGCACTTTCTGACAAGTTGTGGTGCACCTGAGCACTGTATACAATAATTTCATTATTATTATTATTATTATTATTAGAGTGTGACCCCTTATATGGCAGATAACTTTGGAAGTAAACTTTTTCCACCATGTGTAATATCAGGAAATATGGCAAGCATACAGTAATTATAATTTGACTTCTATCAAATTTCTTGGTACTTATACAAAATGATGAAATGAATACTAATTTCCAAGAGAAAACTATTTATTACTTTAAAATCAGTATTTTTGCACATTGTATGTATATATTTGTGTAGTATTGTGAGCATGTATGTGTCTGCCTTCACATACAGACATTTTTGAGTGTGTCCATATTTGGTCTTACTTTATCTAATACAAATGTATTTTTCTGTTTACATTTAATACAAACATAAACGTAAACATAGAGATGAATATAAACATTGTTTTACACTTAAAATTGTTTTACCTTTTCGATTGATGAGTCACATCATTATTACACAGTTTTCATTGGTTTTCAAATATCTTTTCAAATATGATATGCTTTAATTTCTTTCATAATACATTATAATTGACTGCCTCCCTTCCTCCACCTATTACCTTTTCCACTACACTTTTTCTCTCCTCTACCTATCAATTTCTCTCCTACACTCTCTCTTCTCTACCCATCACCTTTTCCCTTACTCACTCTCTTTTCCCTCTCCCTTTTACTCCCTCTACATAACTTTTATTTCTTTTATAGCTTCTATATTTTATTTCTACTTTATCTTTTATGCTCTATTATACTGTTCTGTACTGTTGCACTTTTATTCTCTCTCTCTAACTACTTTGTCCTTTTTATTCCCTCTGTGTAACATTCTTTATTCATTGCCTGCCACCAAGCCAAGTATGTGCACTCATCCTGCATCTCTTATGTTACCTGCTTCTGTTAACATCTATGCAATTTAACCAGTGCTCCTACCCCTACATTTAAGCATTGTAATACATATTCCTGTACACACTTCATATTTTACACTACCTTCACTTTTCTCATTTTCATTCAATTCACCCTTACCAGTCATTTCCCTTGTTGGGAAGTCCTGTAGCAGGACCATATTTTTTATCAGAAGATTGGTGACTAGTGAAAACAACAGAACCAACTGATGCTTAATTTATCAGATCCCAACTGTAAAAAAAAACAACATATAGGATTATCATGAACAATTTTGTCTTTGGTGCATTTTTTTTGACAGACCTTAGCTATATATATATATATATATATATATATATATATATATATATATATATATAGATGATGTGCCTGTAACTGATCAGTGGTGGTAACACAGCCAAGACTAATGGCTGTAGGAACCTATGCTACCCAACTTTAGCTATGGAAAGTGATGACTTCAGCTGTTTGCAATGATTATCAACATATAACGAAACATGAATCAACTCACTTGATGTACATATCGTTTTTCTGTTGTTCAGTGCAATTACAATACATTTTTTATTAGTGGTAATAAACATTTTATATTTGGAACTTCACAGACTTTTGTTCTTCTGTCAACCAAGATATATCTTTGTTACACACACACACATTCTCCATCATATGGGTCACAGAATGGAGAACTTGTGATTATACACTACTACATGTAATTGTTGTTGCATTGTACTAGTGTTTGAAATATCTAATGTCTAAACATCCATAATTCTGTAACCAAGTTCATTTTCACATAGGCAACAAAGTTGAAATAATTGTAAAGGTTAAAATACAAAAATAATTTAATGTAACATTTTAAATATATACATATATAAATTAGTAAAAAAAAACTCTTTGTCAACTAAAGAAAGACAAAGTAGAACTTATTTGCCAAAGTAGAACTTAAGTAAAACCATTGCTTAGTCATTCATATACAACAAGCAGTGGACACAACTTGAGATTTAGAAAGTAATTAAGGTAGTTAACACAACCCATTTTGTGAGAGCAGCTGTTCCTAGGTATTATAAGACATATAAATAAGAAAATTGATTTAAAAATGGAAAGAAAGAAAGTTTTGAAAATACAATAGCAAAAAACAAATAAACTGTCATAAATTCCCTGCCTGCAAGAACAAGTCCTAACAGTCACTAGTTGCTTAGTCATGTGCAGTGAATATAACTTAAAGCATACTGATTCTATCGCATTACCCTCAGATTATTGGAAGAATCAAGTTTAATTTATCAAACAAATTAATATTCAGTGAATTTATGTGCCAAAGACTAAAACCAAAGAAGTTTAGGTTAATATTTTTGGGAAGCAATATTGTTTGTCAGTATTTATTTTGAGAGATAAAACTGATTACTTTTTTAGGAAGATATTTTTCTGAATAATTTATGATTAATTCAATTTATTCCAATCTATTTCTCATAAGTGCAGTAATACAGATAAATCTTTACAGTTGATGCTTATAAAATGATCTTTTATAAGAGTTTTAGGTATTTTTAAGCTTTCAAGTTTAGAACATCTTACAACTGGAAAAATCACTAAAAATATCTAGTTCCAAATAAATACTGCATCTTTATATTTATTGATAGTTTTTGTAGCTTACTAGTTTACTTAAAAGATTTAAGATGAATACTTAGGCACAGTAGCAATTATACAGCGTTGTCAGAAGCATTGAATTGCAAAAATATTAATTACTTGATATGATTTAAAGATAGAGTAGTTATTTATGAATATAAAAGTAATCTGTGGCACAAGTTGTGTCCTTGAAATGGCTAACTCACTGACAGTAGTTTTACAAGTTACACTCACACACACGAAGCCATTACGTATTGCTGCCAAAAACCATAAAGTTAGTTGTAAAAGAGATTATGCATTGAAAATAGTAGCTAGTTTCAAAATAATATCCATTATAAATGAAAGAGGGTAATTAATATTTCATAAGTAACATCTATTACAACTATATAATTAACATTTCAAGACAACTTCTTTGGATCCAAGAACTTTGGCAACATTTAATTTAGTGGCATTTAGTAATTTATGGCATTTTATATGAACAAAGTCGTTTCTGATGACTACATCAGTATGTTAGACAAGCTGATTCCTTTTACACCATCATTGTTGATGATATAAGGGATTACTGTCTGTGGGATATGTGGAGCAAATACAACTTCAAGATTTCGGAAGCTCACATGTGGACCAAACAGTTCAATAACACTTGGAGGCAGAGCAGTTTGTTCAACTTTGGTCAACTGAATGCGTGTTGTTAAATGATTGGCCCAAGACAGGCCCAAGCAAGGAATGTTACTGTTTGATTTTTCTGATGCTGTTACCTGCAAGAGAAATAAGTAAAAAAATTGTAAACTTTTAGACTGATATATATTTTTTTATTCTTAAAATGTTAATGTTGCAGACTTAAGACTTTTGTTACCATATTTTTGTTGTAATATACTGATTTTGTTTCAATTAATTTTTAAAATAATGAAACACTTTGTAAAATAACTTCATTCAAACCGTTTGCGAGTATGATGTGGAGCAAACGCAGATCTGTTGTTAGCAACAGCGTCAAAGCAGGGGAAGCAGAGAGAAGAGAGCTTCATTTGATCCGATGTATTCAACAAGGACAGATAACGAGATGGGAAGAACATGTTGAGAGGTAAAGTTGGTATGAGATATGGAAGTGGACCACATCTTGGCTAAGTTTTCTGATTCGTTCATCCTATGATGTTTTGCTATCACCTACAAATCTAGTAAGATGGAATGTCTCAGAGAATGACACATGCAAATGCAGAAAAGTCGGAACACTGAAACATATTCTTTCCAACTGTTCATTAGCATTGAACAGGTATACATGGAGACACAACCTCATCCTTAATGTTATCTTCAATGCCATAAAGAACCAAATTGATCTCAACAA
Organism: Octopus sinensis; assembly: GCF_006345805.1. NCBI lineage: Eukaryota > Metazoa > Mollusca > Cephalopoda > Octopoda > Octopodidae > Octopus > Octopus sinensis. Next base: position 64,068,242 of record NC_043007.1, on the reverse strand, counting down.
CAGTGAGAAAAAAACCGTTGAAAGTACCAACTAGAGATTTCATTACCTTCGTGCGCTCAAGTCACCAGATTCGTTTCAAGAAGAAGAAAAAAACTTCCTGTGTGAGATGAAAAGTAGAATGGCTATTGGGAGGTGACTGCAGATTTACCAGGGTGCCAAGGACTCTTTTCCATCCCAGTTATGAGAAAAACAAACATTTTAATGTGGTGTGAAGGAAAGAAAGTTGTAAATCTAGTTGAGTTAATGGTTCCTCATGAAGATAACATGGATGCCATTTGGGCTCGAGAGGTTGACCGTTATGTAAACCTCCTTGAGGAATGTGAAGAAGCAGGCTGGAAAGCAGAGAATTTTCCAATCGAAGTCAGATGTAGAGAATTTGTTGGACAGAGTGTGAGACGACTGTTGTTATCATTAGGCCTAACTCATCGTAAGGTAAATACCACCATGACCAATACCCAGACTACAGTGGAAAAGGCTAGCCACTAGACTAGGTTAAAAAGAGACGATGAGCGATGGCTAGAGAAATATTGAGCTATATTTAATAACCAGTTGATCTAGCAAGTGGGGCCTCATATAAGTGAGGGGAGCTTGTGCGCATTGATGCTGTCAAGAGGTAGGACCCGAAATGGCATGCATTCTCTCCTGATGACCCCATACACTTACTGGCTTCTGGTATGCAGAGTTCTTGACTGGTAGCACTTGCATGTGCAAGTTGTTTGCAAGACATCAGCTAGTGTTTGAAACATAAATTAACATGAAATATTGATGGAAGAGTTAAGTTTGGATAATTTTATATTTTATGGCACCAGGGGTAGTCTTGGAAGGGTTGGCCTCAGAAAGGTCACATTTTTTTTAAAGATTCAGATTAACTATGAAATATATTTAACATGGTAACTTTATAGTTACAAAAATTCAGAAGATGTAAGCAATTTTTATATACGAAAATCTATTTAATCCTTTAGCATTCAGATTACTTTGTTAAACGTAATGCTTATTTAGTCACTCTATCTTGAATTAATCATCTTGTGGTTTCAAGATTTCAATAATGTGATTGTTTATTTTTACTATGACATTATAGAGCAGGTATGAGATGTTGGATCTGACCAGTTTGAACACAAAAGAAGCAGAATATTTTGGTTGGATATGGCTAGTTTAAATGCACAAATAGATATTCTTCTGATTCTTTATCCTCATATACTTTAATTATTCAATATGCCATGTTGATATGGTACAGCAGTTTGTAAGCCATTGCTGCTACAATTATATCTCTGGTCAAGGCATATAACTCATAATGTTCACCTCACTCTGAGTCACCTATCTCCAACAGTGAACCAGTTATGCCATACACAACTTCAGTTGTGTGTGGTATAGTTGGTTCACTGCTGGAGGTAGTGGCTGTTTGGTAAAATCAGAATTAACAAAATTATCACTGTGGTATTGAGTTTAGCTCCAAACAGAAGTGTGGAGGGAAGAAGAAGTCACTTCAGGTTATTCTAGTCAACTAACTATATGAAGACCAGGTGCACCAGTGTACAAAATCTCAAACACAACTGTTGCACAAAAAAAAGATATGATTTTGTAATGCAATCTCTCAAATTATAAGCTAATTCCAGCAGTCCATCACTGAATCTTTCTATCAAGCTGTTCTGTTTCACACCAATCTTCTTCTTAGTAAAGAATGAATGAAACGTTTAGTGCTTAGAGCACAACACAGTAATGTTAACTGTGTTACTGAAGCCACTGCTAAGTTACTTAAACAACTATATTTTGACCATAATTTAAAAAACAGCTACACACATTGCAGTGACCACCAATATTGCATTCATGATAATGATCACCAAACTTGTAGCACAGGTAATGCTATTGATTTTCTCAGGGTACAGCAGAGCTCCTGTCATTGGGCAATGGTCATTATACCACCATATAATAAGTGCAAGAATTGAGTAAAAAGAAAAACAAAAACAAAAGGACAAATAGTCAATTTTGAAATAAGTTGTGGCCTTGAGGCATACAGTCCAAACCCTACATAGTTTTATATTTTATACACTATTACAATATACAACACCAAACAAAACAATACTATAAATAGTCTATATGTGGTTGTTTGACCTGCTAGAAATAACAACCAAACTGCCACCAAATCATACATTACTAGACAATGTTATTTCAGTTGTTCAAAATGATAGGGTGGTTAAGGCTGGAATGCTTTTGATCATAGTCCTGCTCAATGAAGATTAATCTGGGACTGAACAACAACAGTAACACTACATTCCCTATATTATATGGTTCACAGGCTCTCTCTCTCTCTCTCTCTCTTTCTCTCCACACATACACATGGAGACGTACACAAAGAAATACCACAATATTTCAAGGCCATCACACTTCTATAATTCATGTATTACTATTCCATAAAGCTGTTTGCAACAACAACAAGAGCACTTTTGACAGCATACAAACACACAGCTCTTCAGTTGACAAACACCTTATTCATTGCGCCCATTGCCACTCTTCTTTAACCCAATGTTCTAGATGTTTTGTTGATTTATAAATTATTATTATACTTCCACAAATTTGGTGTCAGCAGCTGACCCCCCTCCCCCCACCCCGGGAATAAAAAAAACACAACAATAACCAGTAGAGGAACATTGCTAATTACGCTGTCAAAACTGTGACAATTAGTAAATTCTATCATAGCTACAGGTAAAACTAACAGCCTTGACATACTAACAATGCTATTGTTTCTGGGGGAAATTTTATTGAAAATTCTCCAGCTAAAAAGAATGAAAAAAGCAAATGATATAAACTAAATTGAAAAAACAAAAAGAAAACTTTTTTTTTCACACAGTCAGTCCACTATTTCTTTTGTGTCACAGGAGAAATTTTATTTAACAGTCACACACTGGAGACTTACTCATCAGTTAATCATTACAGGAACTTTTAGAACAATAGAAACTTTCTACAAACATTGACATAAGCATACATCAAACACCACACATCTTACATATCATACACACACAAGCGTGTGCATGCATACACTCAAGTATACAAAATTTCTATTATCTATAAATTATACGTGTATTCACATGTATACAACACACATAAACTTAAATAATTAACACACACACACATATGTACACACAAATACACTCATGCTTACATACATTCAAATGCATGTATGCTTTACATACATACACAAACACACATAGGAGTATTTTGACAAAAAATTTGATCCTGGATAGCAACAGTGTTATATAACGTATGACAACATCAAGTTACAATAAAGTACTGAGTGGGTAATGTGATTTATTAGACTGTTATATTTGAAGTGTCTCTGAATATACATGTGTCACTGTTGCATAACTAGAACTGTTGTCCGTTGATGGATGTTTCTGTTGAGAAAAGATTTACTAATTTAATGAGAAAGTTTCCAAAAGTTTACATTGATTTTCATTTTTTAGTTAAAGTGGAGTAGGGAGGGGGATTGCAGTATTATTACAGAAATTCTATCAGCCTAATTTGGTATGTGTAAGGTGAATCTCCCTGCAGCATTATGAAAAGGAGTCCATTGAGATTTGTGTAAGTTATACCAATATAGGTACATTTAGAATACTTGATAATTGTGATGTGTGCTTGAAAATTTGTAAATCAAGTTTGTTGCTTGTATGAGTATACATGTTATTGCAGACAGCTGTTTTGCAAATCTAAGCATTATCATGTGTAAAAAAAATTTGTAAAGTTGATTGCTTCTAGCATATGTAATAAAATTGAAGATTGCAGATAGTGATGGTATATGTATGAGTTATTCTGTTTAATGCTGTTTCAGAAAGTACCTTTATCTGACTGTAATTGAAGTGCATTTAGTTTAATTAAAATAAAATTAGAAAAATGTTTATGTATATGTTATATCCTTAAAATGTTGGATTGTTATAATGCCCACTTCAGTATACAGTATATTTAGTAAAATCAGTAAAGACACAACTACTTCTGACCACCTACTATGTATTCAGGTACTTCACATACTTCTCTTTACTTATAGTAACTAGGTTATTCCATTCATCATGTGGGAGAGGTGTACCATTATTCCTTACAACATCTCCCCTTTTAAGTTTTTCTTAGGAAGTGTTATTTTATTGAGCAATAGTTTTTTTATTCACTCCATCTCCCTTTTTTGAGTTTTTTTTTCTGTACAATTTAATATTTTTTCGTTTGGCATCTATTTTCAGGAACTCTGTATGTTTTCTTTTCCTCTCACTTGTACGCCTGGGTTCAATCACCTGCAGTGGCATTGGTACTTAGAATGTATCGTACAACCATTCCATCAGTTCCTCCAACTTCTTTTGTTCGTTTTCCACAAATCTCTTTTTCAGTTGGTTCCTGTGTCTCTTTTGGACGCCTTTTCTATTTTTTACCCAATACATCATTTTAACTCTGCATTTGATAATTATGCCATCTTCTCAACTCTGCTTTCCATTCTTGTATGCCCTCATATACACCTTATCACCAACTTTAAAGAATCTTGCTATGTCTTTCCTGGTACATTTTCTTTTCTGGCCAGGTAGCAATTTATCAAAGACTGAGTTTAATTATCTCAGAAACACCAGCACAGATTTGGTGTCACACGTTGCACTCTTAAAAATTGTTGTAGAGCTATCTCATCTGTGACTTCCTTATTCGATTTTCTAAGGGCTCTTTTGAAGGTATTAACAAAGTGCTCCGCCAGTCCATTAGATTTGGGATGGTATGGTGCTCTAGTTATATGGTCTACCACAAACATTTCACAAAATTTTTAAAATTCACTAGACACAAATTGTATTCCATTGTCAGATGCTATCTTGTCTGGGATGGCAAATCTTGCAAACAATTCATGTAAAAAATTTATCACAGTTGAGGAGGTTGGTTTTTTATACTTACAAATTCCTGGCCATTTTGAGAAGCTATCAACTATCACTAAGTAGTAAGAACCATTTAAAGGACCAACAAAATCGATGTGTAGTCTTGACCACGGAACATCTACTTTTTATCACAGGCAATTTTTCATTTCATTTTGGCTTACATACAAGTGTTCCACTCTGTTTTACTGCAATTTTTTGTTTCAGTCCCTCAGCCACATTCGAACCTTCGATTGAACTGACTATATTTCTACACAAAACACTTATGGGCATATTCTGTACTTTGAATAGTTCCATCCATTCTGTGCCCAATAAATTAAGCAAACTTTTTAACACATATATCTTTGCCTTTTTTTGTTTGACCTCAAAATGTTTTTGCTTGACCTCATACGAATTCACTAAAAAAATATAATCTTTTTCCCATAACACCATGTACTACCTTTTCCGATTTAATTAATTTTGGCTTAACATATTTCCAAGATCTTTTTAATTTATAATGGTGATATCACTTCCAGTGTCTAATTTCATTTGAACAATTATATTTCTGATTTTCACCTTCATGAATTTCTCATAGTTATGTTACCAATTTCTTCTGATGACATACTATTTATCCTTTGTTCTGACATTTTGTCATCTTCATTCTACAGTGCATCTTTATATGTCCTACATTACAACAACAAAAGCACTCTGCTTTTTTAAATGGACAATTTTTCCTCTGGTGTATACCTCCACATGGAAAATATAGGTTTATTTCCTGAATTTTGTTGTATTTTTTAGAAAACAATTTATCTCTATTCTGACTATTGCTTTACTTGGAAACACTCTTTACATTCAATTTTCTCTGTGTCGTGTCTTAATTTGACTATCCTTTCACATTCTTCTGATACTTGCTGCTCGGTTACATCCTGGTTTTGTTCCAGTTTTGCGAGAATTCTAGTTCTAACTTCTGCATCCCTTCTGGCAGTAAGTCCCCATGTAAAAATCAGGCATTTGAACATATTTGACATTAATTCATCCAGCTTAAACTTCTTGCATTCCCTGTTAACTCTACCACTATATGCGATGTAGTCCTCATTGTTGTTTTTCTCTATGTTCAGATACTTTCAATGTGTGTTGAAGAATGAGCTTTTTCACTGAAAATTTTACACAATATATCTATTGTGTCATTAAAGTTTATGTCTGAAGTTTTTCTAGGGAGTACATAATTACTGTATTGTTCATGTTCTGTTGCTGCCAGTTTTCTCAAGATTAAGTGTTTTCATCTCGTCATCCCAATCTTTACATTCTTTCTTGAAGATTTTCTCATATCTTCTGTTGTATGCTTTGAAGGTAACTCCTTTGTCAGGTTCATATTTGAACTCTGTTATGGAGTTTGTGACATAGTCTGTCAAGGACACGTTTTCTAATTTTCCTGATGACTTAATTGCAGCATTTGTTGCTGTAATATTATTTGTTGTTGTTGTTACTTTTGTTGTTGCTCTTGCAACTGTATCTGCTGCTGTTGTTCTTTCAGTTGTTGTTGGTGGTGTTGTTGATTCAGCTGTTGTTGCCGTTTTTGCAACTTGAGCAAACTGGCCAACAAATTTTCCATAATTTTATGATTTATTTTCGTAAAATTCACACAACAAAAACTTTTGTGAGTTTGTTAACCCCTCGTGAGTTGTTAATTCCTTGTGAGTTGTTAAAATCCTCATTGAGTTCATTAATTCCTCTTGAGTTGTTTAAATCCTTGTCACCACTGTTACAGCCTTAACATGTTGGATTGTTATAATGCCGACTTCGGTATCCAGTATACTTAGTAAAACCAGTAAAGATATGACTATCTCTGACCGCCTACTACGTACTCTCGGTACTTCATGTACTTCTCTTTATTTATAGAGACTAGGTTATTTCATTTGTCATGTGGGAGGGATGCATCATTATTACTAATTCCCTATAACAGTAAAGTATGTGATTAAGATAAACTGGCCAAATAAATTAAGATAAACTGGTCAAGTAGATTACCTACTTATAGCTTGTATACTCAAATTAAACTGCTGGAATTTTGTTGAGTTCCAGGAAAGACATTTTATTCTACATAGCTTCAGTTCACATATCTATTGGGTAACAGTCCCTAGATAATGTAGGAAAGCTGTTTGTCATAAACTGATGTCTGGTTTTGGGAGAGATGTATCTCTCACCAGCTTAATGCCATGAAACCAAAGTTAAGAACTAATTGTCAAATGGACCTTACAATATCTCAGAAACATTTTATTACTTTATGTATATTGTCAGTTATTTGTTGGTCATTGGAATCCAAGATTTTTATCTTGAACAGTGCTATAAAACCTTAATGAATATATTCTAATAACCTTTATTAATTTATGTAATCTTGATTCCCCCTTATATTTATGTGTACAATCTTGTGGAAAGTATATGAAGTATGCATTTAGATGATAATAATAAGGATACAGAAACATAATGTTACACAAAATAGAATCTGAAAAGATAAGTAATTCATGCTCACCTGATTTACACACATTACAGGTATATTGTAATGCATGTTTACGTGATGCAATTCTTTAGCGATGCTGGACAAGTGCTTGGAGCGCAGTAATGTATCTTCAATAGCATACTCTGAACGGAATAAAGCAGCAACAGAATCCAACACTATAAGTTTGATCTTTCTTCTCTTTATTAGAACAGGCAACTTTCTTTCAAGGCACACAATAAGACTTTCCTGAAGAAAATGTTATAATTTAATAATTTCATACGAACTGCATAAAATAAATGGGATAAACACAGAGCATAGAAAATCAGAACAATGCTTTATGTTTTTTAGTTTGATACATTTCTGAATAAAAATTCTACCAGTGGCCACTGGTCAAGTGGATAAGGAAAATACCAGCCTTAATTTAGAAACCAAAATTCCTAGTTAGATTCTAGTCAACAACCATGTGCCAATTCAGGAATAAGGCACCTAAAGACAACTAGAGACCAAACTGGAGATTAAGCCATACTGAAGATATAAATATTGGTTTTAAGTTCTGGCACAAGGCCAAGGAGTTTGGGGAAGGGAGTAAGTCAATTACATCGACCCTGCTATTCAACTGGTGCTTATTTTATCAACTTCGAAAAAATGAAAGGCAAAGTCAACCTCGGTGGAACGGGAACTCAGAATGTGAAGATAGACAAAATGCAGCCAAGCAATTTGTCTGCTTGCTGCCTTACTGAAGATATAAATATTGAAAATATATATTGTAAAGATGAAGTCAAAAGTCCAGAAAATTGTTATCTTGTCAATGGATCAAAAGATTAAAAATTTAAACTTTACTGATGTTGACTTTGCTCTACGTCATTCTTGTGTCATTAGAATAAGTATTAATATTTAAGAGGAGGCAAATTCAATTGATTATAGACCTCAAAAATTGAGAAATAAAGGCCATGCATTTTTGGATATATCTTTTATCTTTTACTTGTTTCAGTCATTAGACAGCAGCCATGCTAAGGCACCATGTTGAGGAATTTTTAGTCAAATGAATTAAGCCCCCAGTACTTACACTTGTCCAAAGTGCTGTGCAGTGGAACTGAACTCAGAACCATGTGTTTGGGAAGCAAGGTTCTAACTACACACATGCACAAGTCACAGTATCAACCAAACTATTATATATTATACACTGCTGTTCACAATGTACTTCCTTGCATTGATGTAGCATTCAAACAAGGTACCATACCACTAGTTAGATAGGCAGACCAAATGTGTGTTTGTGTGTGTGTATCATCATCATCATCATTTGACATCCATTTTCCATGCTGGCATGGGTTTGACGGTTTGACCAGAGCTGCTAAGGCCAGGGTTGTACTTGACTCCATTGTCTGTTCTGGCATGGTTTCTACAGCTGGATGCCTTTCCTAACACTAACCACTCCATTGTGTGTGTGTGTGTGTATGTGTATAGTGGCTATGAACTATGCAACATTTCAAGCAATTTTCAATGCTTCATTTTAATGTTCTTTTGGGTCAGTTTAGAAAAGTAATTACAGCTTTGAAATAACAAATGAATGACAATAAATGATTACATTTGAATTGGTCAAAGTTTCCTTTGTACTTAAGGAATAGAGAAATACTGTATTTCCTGGTTCATAAAATACACACTTTATTGTGGAAAAAATTCCCAAATGTCATCCTGCATCTTATCAGGTTCTAGACTGGAGTTTGTTAGCTGGGTCCAGTTCTCACTAGAACTCAAGTTTTGTAATATAAGTGTACAGTTACAATTCACATGTAATTAACTAGTATTATATAAGAGCAGGCATTGCTTCCCAATCACAGTGTTCTGGGTCCAGTCCCACTGCATGACACTTTGGGGAAGTGCCTTCTACTATATCCTTGAGCCAACCAAAGCCTTGTGAATGGATTTAGTAGATGGAAATTGAACAAAGCCCATCATATCTCTGTGTGTGTGCATGCACGTTTGTGTTTGTCCCCCACCACTACTTGACAACCAGTGTTGGTATGTTTATGTCCCTGTGACTTAGTGGTTCAGCAAAAGTGACCAATAGAGTAAGTACCTGGTTTTAAAAAAAACATAAGTACTGGGGTCAATTCATTTGACTAAAAATTCTTCAAAGCAGTGCCCCAGCATGGCCACAGTCTAATGACTGAAAGAAGTAAATGATAAAAGATTATGATTACGATGTTTATTAATTTTGTTATGTATTAATGAAAACTACCTTATTTTAATGTGTATAAGGAACCCTTTTTTGTCAAAAATTAGGTTAAAAAAATATGGGAGTTTCTTATACATGGATAGTATTATAATCCCTTACAAAACCTTTTTTCCAAAATTAGGGGGTTCCTTATACATGAAGATTCCTTAAACACGTTAAAACACGGTAGTTTGAAATAGAAAAGTGTTCTACTGGCACTGGTCTCAGAAAGATATTTGTTTTATTTGGTTAATGTGAATTGGCAATGATGTCCCACATGCCAGTTATAAACAGGCAGAAGTACAACCCAAGCAGACACTACCAATCAGCTGTCATTTAGTCATCTAGCTACAACATTAAATGGTGGACACTGGGTAGAGAAGACAGACACACATGATTAATTAAAAGCTACAAATTGTTGGAGTATAGAGTGTACAGTCTCAAAAAAGATGATAATATGTGAAGCAAAGAGACTGGCAGAAGTAGATGAATTTACTGGATCTTCATATTGATGTTATCAATTGATGAAGAGGTATATCCTAAGCATAAATGTGAAATAAACTAGAATTGCACAGAAGATGCCTGAAGTGTATGGTGGGGGGAAAATATTTCCAATTTCACAAATATAAGATCAATGCCAGAAAGCAAACAAATTGTAATAAAGAAAAATAAACAATACAGATTAAGTTCTGTTAATATGCTATGAGCTGGTGCACAAAACTTCAAATATAAGTGCAAAAACTGAATGTAAAAACAAGTGAGTTATGAAAAAATCCACAATATTCTTGTATTGAATGTTGTACAGGTAGCACAAAGCTTCTTTTTATTAAATGGAAAACAATTCCCAAGGAAAATGTGCATCATATGGAGTGAATGGACAAAGGCAGTATGAAAACTCTGGATGGAGAAAGAATTATGATGGTGTCCTATTGGTTTGTTGAATAAATCACAAATTAATAACTAAACAAGCATATATCTCCAGTGGTTTAATGTCATGCCCAATTATAACCACAGGACATCTCAGTCAACAAGCCATTCAAATGTATTTTTCAAGATGAGTGGAACAAGTGGATAACAATTGGGGATTTCATAATGCCAACAGGATGACTAAAGCCACCTGCTTATTGTACAGGTATGTTGGTAGGCTAGTCATCATTGGCAGTAAAAATAATAGCTAAGGCAATAAATAATGTGGAATCAATAATGCAATAAATGGCACAGATGATGAACATCTCTGAAGATAGCTGTTACCCAGAAACAGCTTGCAGCAGTGATGGTGGTGTAGATGAAAAGAGCAGTGACTGATGTGCTAACAGATAATTAACTGTGACATTCTTGGGAAACATATTTCATGCTAAAGATTAGTCTTAAAGTAGAAAGGTGGCAAAACTATTTTTTTATATTTACTGTTTTTCCTCACACAATTTCTCTCTGAATATAATGGAGTGGTGGGTATATCACTGATCATCTTTGACAGCAATCAGCATCAAAACTCTTGGACATACCAAAGGCATAATGGATAGTAAGCTGAATAGAATATAGTGAACTTTTACTAATTGTTTAGATAATATAAATTGATTGAAGTTAAACCCTACTGTAATTGTATTTAATATGTAAACTGCTCCCTGAAATATTTCCTTTTAGCTATATTACCGAAATTCCTGATCCACATTACTACATGCCCTCTATCACTGTATACTATATATATATACATATTGATCCCTTCTAGGTTTTTCCAACTGCTCTGAATATACTTTGTGGGATCTAGCTAGATTAAAACATGTCCGTTGTATTCAGCAACTGACTTTAAAGGTAGGATACACTCAAATGAGTCTTGTGCATATAGCAGAAAGATTTCAATCAACAGATCTTATTGTAATTGTTTCCTTTGTTTGCTGTTTTCAGATTTTGAAAAGCCCTGGAGATGGGTTTTGTTTCCTAATTGCTTGGATAGTCTCAGAGTTTTTCAACTCATTATATTAAATATTTAAGCCCCTACCATATTTAAATAGAATATATTCAGACTACCACAGTATCTTACACAATAAAACATTGCATGAGAAGCTATAGGATGTCATTTGATTAATGGTGACTGACCTGGAGCTAAACAACCAGAAAAATAGAAGTGATTATTTTAAATTTGCCACAAGAACAAAAGAAATATCCTACAGTAGAATTCAGAGCAAAAACATTACCATACATACAAACATCGTAGGGTGTGGCAAAATCAAAAGAAAAAATTTTTGCTAGGTAAATTAAAAACTCTGTGAATTGCTTGTACTTCAGTTAAAACAATTTTTAAAGTACTTTTGAAAAAGCAGGTGGCAATTAAGACTTAGCAAGGAAGTTGTTGACATGATGATAGCAAGGGCCAGGCACACATAAATACATTTGCATACACACACATATATTCTGCAAGAAGCAAACGAAGGTACATTACATATCAAAAATCAAGCACATACAAATGTATACACATACTCATAGACACAAATACATATATTACACAATCAGAAAGGCATTTTAATTGTTATATGTGTGTTAATGTATTTAAAAAGTTTTTTTACATTTGTAAGCATGTCTGGCGATATGCATGTGTATTATATATTTGTGTGTGTGTACACACACACACATAACCTCTCAAACAAAAAAATAAACATAGAAAAGTGGAAAGGGGAACCCACTGGTAAGAATTGTCAGTAATTATAGTAATGTAACTGGATACTAAACAATTATAAGATATGGTGTGTGTGAGAGGGAGAGAGAGAAAGTGAGAGGGAGAGAAAGAGAAGAGTGGAGAGAGAAGGGATGTTAATTAAAAATAAATGAAGAGAAAGATGTGGGCACAAGTTTGGCATCAACTAGCTCTAATGAAGCTCAAGGGACAACATTATAGTTGAACAGCATATGAAGAATAAGGATTTGAGATATTTTTAGGGCTAGAAGAATATATATTTGGGTTTAGAGTCTGGTCTGCATAGTTGAAAGTTTTTAGAGTTACTTTTTGTAACTTTAGTGGCAGCATTCCTGTTAAAATAAAACTGGTTAAGGTCAGTGTGACTCTGTCAATTTAGGGTTAGTTTCAGAAGTGTTAGGCATGACATCAATATATAGCCATTAAGATAAGCATGCCAATGTATTGTTTCAAGCATTTAGCTTGAAGGGCAGAACTTATCGTTTTTCCAAACCGGTATGGTCAATATTTGTAGGGTAAAAACTTGAGAAGGCTTAGTGTTTCAAAAAAGTGGCAGTTATGAAGAGAAAGTATTAGGAGAAGCATTTAATGTGATATTTCATTGGGATAGGAGTGGCACCAAAAGAATTATTGAAATGATTTTGTATTTGCAAGAGGACTTGACCTCAGTGTTATAAATCATCAAACCATACATCAGTTACATGTCAGTATAGTATTCCATCATAAATTTACAGATTTGTCAGCTCTTCTTCCATGCTCATAGTACAGAGATAGTTAAGTAAATTGCCCAAGACACACTGCTTGCAATGAAATGTGAATTCAAAATACTCCACCTTAAATAAATGTTCTACAACTTTAGCATAATTTCCCAATACTTATGCAATGAAAGCTACTATATAAAGGAAAGAGAAATGTGTGTAAAACGTTGAACTAACAAGATGTTCAATTTAGCATTCATATGTTTCCTTGCTTTGTGTTCAAACATGCCAAATAGTATGTAATAGTGGCATAAGGTTCAGACTCAATGAGGCTTCAGAGATTTAGAAACTAATACTGGAACTAATAAGACTTTATTTACCATAATATTTATCACATCTGATATGCTGTATATGCTTTGACTAACATAATCTAAAGAACTGTGTAATTGTGTGTTTGTGTGTGTGGGTAAGAGAGAGAGGGTGGAGGCACATATAAGGATTAAATGTAAGAGATGAAGAGACGTCAAGGACTGGCAGACATATCTGTATACTGAGCAATTCAATGTTTGAAAATATGAGGGAATAAAAACTTTAACTTGGAGACAAGAGTTGTTAGTCTTAGATGATAATAAGTAATAGTATTAAGAAATAACATAGACCCTTTAAATTACAAAGAAGCCTTCATATAAGAGAGTAGAAACTGGAGTTGTGACATTCATTCTTTATCAAATGCATCTCATACCAGCATGAAAAACAGACATAAAATAGTGTGAAATGGCTCAACATATATGTACCTTTGGCAGCTAGCATCTTTCTTGTTTAGTATATATGCTAGTTATTCAGTTTTATTTTGAGATTTCTTGCCAATAGAGATAGAGCTGGTTTCTAACCTAGACCCAAGGCTCCTTCATTGGAATGTAAACAACATCAACAAGAGATAGAATAAGTATCAGACTGAAAAAAATAAGTACTAGGATTGTTTCATTCAACTAAAACCCCATATACTACATAGATGCAGTCTAATAACTGAAACAATACATGCATACACACACACACACACATAAAGGTAAGATCTAAGGATCAAGATATAGGATGTTAGTGAGTTTCAAGCAATCTGTAGAAAATATAAAAAAACAACTTTCAGAAACAATAGTGGTTTATTGGTGCAGATGGTTGTAAATTTTTCCTGTATTGAAGTATAAGCTGAAAAAAGTTAATTTTATAGTTCATGATTAGCAACAGGGGTTGTTGTATACACGAATAAACGTCCAATGGAGTAAATAAAATCCAGGTTACATATGTTTCATAGCTAGAAGAACCTCAGCAGTAAATTATCCAAATGAGGGGTAGACCACATGCTACTCTTTAGGACAAGGATCCCTTGATAATATGAAGTTTACATTGTCGTTAGGGGATCACTTGTTAAATCATTGGGGATTTGATCGAAATGCATAGAAAGTACAGTATGGAACTTTCCTGCATACACACCTTGTCTCAGATGATGGGAATACCTAGTGTATGGGGGTGTTGACCCATTACCTGGGATATCCCAGAAATAGCTGTAAGACATTAATTACTTCTACTTCTCTATTTTTGATTCACTTTAATTAAATATTCTAAATGACCTGAGATGCTCATCCTGCCTTGATTTTGTTTTCCTTTTCCTTTAATATATATATATATATATATATATATCTTATATATAGAATAGACCTGTGTGTGTATTTGCTTTCCATGTGAAAACAGCTGTGCAAATTGGTTCCATACTTAAGATGCATGAATAATTTGACTTCGGATACATAATAGGGTCTTCATTTTATTTTTTTTATTAAAAATAAATAATATTGCTTTATATATATGATTCACTTTAGAAAGGCTTTTCAGTGTCAACTTCCAGTATTGATGTACGAGCAAGCATCCTCGTAGCAACCGTTGCAGGTGAAATTTTTTGTTTTCATTTGTGAAGTCTCTCACTTATTTTAATGTTTTCATTTCCAGTTTTCTTTCACTATTTGCAATCAGCTACAATAAATTACTGAAAGGAATATTTACTAAGCAAGTGAGATCTTTTATAAGTTGATATTTTCAAGAAAATTTACTTTCTGAACTTCCTTTTATTATTGAATAGTTCAAGCTCACAAATTTAAATATTCAGTACAAAATAGTTTTTAATGAACTTTTATTCATATGATTATTTTCTTTTCATGTTTATTTCATTCATTCTCTCTCTCTCTCACACATGTCCATTTGATATACATGTACATACATCTTTCACTATCTCCTCTCATTTTAAAACAAAAGTAAATAGATAAAAATTTCTTACAGAAATTAACGAACAAAACCAGCTGTTTATTTTGGCATTTCTGCGGGTTCAATCAAAAGAATGCCAAAATATGTGACTGAAAAAGAACATTTAGCAGCAAAGGCACAATAGCGGACAATATCATAAAAATTATTTGAATTGAGAATGAAATGTGAAAATATTATCATGTGGCTAACAGAAAACCACCTGGAGGTTGTCTTTCTGCTAGTATACATATATATAATTAAAAAAACAAATAAAGAAAAAAACACAAGAAAACACAACAATGCAAGGATGTGGTGTATATATATATATATATATATATATATATATATAGATAGATAGTTAATTTAAGTTAAGTTAATTTCTTGAAAATTGGGCAGATTATCGCTGTTCTCCAGTCCGCAGGTATAACACCCGTCACCAATGACATATTGAATAGAAGAGTTAAAGGTTCGCAGATGACCGGAGCCAACGCTTTGATAACCTGTAGGTGTATGCCATCAGGGCCGTGACCCTGGTTGACGTTCGAGGCCTTGAATAACGCGTTCGACTTCATCCCACGTGATGACCAATCTAGGCATTGGAGGTGCTGATCTATCAAATGGAGGGGATTCACGACCATCATCTTGTTTGAAAATAGTTGAAAAGCCTCGACAAATAACTGACTCTGTTGATAAGGGTCCTCAATCAATACGCCTGTTGAGTCTACCAACGTTGCAATTTGGTTGTTCAAGCAGGAATTCCGTTGAACATGGGCAAAGAAGGTTTTTGGATTGCGACTGGCGTTTGCCGCGATTCTGTATTCATATCTGAAGCGTTCTTCCTTTTCAATTTTCACAGCTCAGTCTCGTTGAGTTTTGTACACCTCAAAAGCTGCAGTCAAATCTAGATTGATTGCAGTGAAGACTTTATGTGGCAGCGAAGTAGTCGTGGGCATAGAAAAAGTTGTGTGCATGTCGAACTTCAGGGCCGCGTGATCACTCTTGGCAAGAGGGGCGCACACAGATAAGCCTGACACTGATCTTGGATAGCAGGAGAATACCAGATCCAACATAGATGGCTGCTGCCCAGACCGATGCCTTGTCGGATATTCAACATGTTGCGATAGAAAACAATCTTCAGCCACGTCAAGAAGGGCCTGGCCGAACCAGGAAGATGATGTACAAATTGATGCGGGCCAGTCGATCGTGGGAGCGTTGAAGTCTCCTAATATCAAACAGTCATAAAAAGCTGAAACAAATCTTATCGCTTCGAGTAAATGAGCATCGTCCTGGGGGTCAGCAAGAGACAGCCTGTAGACAGCTAACATGGGCAGGCAAAACCCGGATAGGCTCAGCTTGCAATAGACGGCATCGAATTTTGTTGTAGATTGAGCATTAGTGGGTAGAATACCACTGGACAGTTTGAGATCAGATTTAACATACACAGCAACATCTCCACCTCGCCCTTTTTCTCTGTCACATCTGAAGAGGGCGTAGCCCTGTAGGTGGATTTCCGAGTCCTTTACTGCTGGAGTCAGCCAAGTCTCGGTGATAGCTATCACATCTGGGGAATCACGCATGGCCAGTGTAAATAATTCGCTGAACTTTGGAAATAAGGAGCACGAGTTGGTATAGACGATGCTGAGCTGTGAAGTTTGAGGGGCAGTAATTAGGGAACAAGCAGAATGAGGGGTATCAGAGATAGCATCGTTGTCGGGGGTATCTACTTTACTTAAATTCGCCCTCGATTCACTTTCCCTGTCAGCACTACAGCATGCGACTAGAGGTAGGACTTGATTATTTGTCCATCTTGGATGCATAAACCTTTCTCTCCCATCTATTTTCTCATCTTCAGTTCGGATATTAGGTTTCTCCGGCGAATTCTCTCTCTCAGTGAGTATTCCTCGCGAAAACCCATATTGGGGTCCTCCCAGACATGCTTCTGAACTCTGTTCAGAAAGGTTGAAGCCTCCTGATCGGAAGAAAAGATTACTCTTATTGGGCGTGGTCTAGTGTCTGAGGCTGAGTTCACTTGGAATCTTCCTAGCCGAGCAACCTTATGGATACTGATAGATAGATAAACAGACAGACAAATATATATAAATATATATTACATAGTTGATAATATTTTCAACCAAGACATTACAATCCTATCTGAAAGTTCAATTGCTTCAATTCTGTTCATGTACATATATTTAGTCAATTGCTAACATTTATCAATGGTTTCTCCCATTGTTTTGAAGTGCTGTTTTCTATCATTAATAAAACTGTCAGCATTTTTGAGAACACAGGTATGTTAGAAACATAAAACTGAGATACAATGGAAATACTCTACTTAACAGATCTTGCTAATCCAAACGAACATAGAAAAACAACAACAAAAAACATTTAACTTATAATGTAGATGATTATAATGAAGATGATCCTGATTGCACTAATGCTGTTGCTGGTATGCTGTGGTTAAGGGGGCAGTGCCTACCTGCAATTATGGATTTAAGACTTTAACATTTTGTAGCTGTTTACTCACCACATCAGTGATGTGTTCAATGTAAACATGGTCCCCAGGTTGTAAACAGCCATCAGAAAGTTTCTTCCATATTCCTTTTTGATGCCATGCTTCAATCAGTTGGGTGAAGCGTTTGGTTGGGAAAGCATCTTCTGTGCAAATGTACATTGTATCTGTAATGATATTGATAACCATGGTCAGGTATGATTTTGCAGAATATTTTAAATGTATGACACTGTATGTCACACTCAATTACAACTATCATGTGATGTCAAGGAAAGGAAACACAAACATACATGCACACACTCACACACATATATGTATACACACACACGTGCACACACACACAATAGGTTTCTTTCAGTTTCCAACTACTGAATCCACTCACAAGGCTTTGGTTGGGTTAGGACTCTAATAGAAGACAATTGACCAAGGTGTCACACAGTGGGATTGAACCTGAAATCATGTGGCTGGAAAACAAACATCTTAACCACACACACTACACATATATATATATATATATATATATATATATAGAGAGAGAGAGAGAGAAAGAGAAAGTTTTGGAAGTGATGTACAGATATTGTATATTTAGAATAAAGTAGTCAGAATGTTTTATCTACATTTTCAGCGCTTTCTTCAGTTATTGG
This sequence comes from Octopus sinensis, assembly GCF_006345805.1. Lineage (NCBI taxonomy): Eukaryota > Metazoa > Mollusca > Cephalopoda > Octopoda > Octopodidae > Octopus > Octopus sinensis. The sequence continues at coordinate 64,049,833 of NC_043007.1, read as the reverse complement.
ATTTATCAAAAATTGGTTTAAATTTAGATTTCTTGGCCTTTTTATATATAAAGAATTAAATTTTTTGAGGAGGGGGAGGTAATGAGGCATGGCTTTTGTGATATGGTCAGACTTGTTTGTTTAGTACTTAGTGGCCTTTTAAGGTGGGGAAGGAAAAAAGAGAAAGGAAAAAGAATTTTTGTATTTGAATTGGTCAAGGTTTTAACTGAAAAGCCAGATGTTGTTTTTGACTTTCTTCAGTAAAAATTATAATTGGATTTCCAAGTCTTGTTCTTTTGTGTTCATTAAAGAATAGTTGTATGGATGTGGTCAACTTGTTTTGATTGAAATTCTAGATGTTTTTGAAAGAGTGATTTTTGAGTTCACTACACACCACACAGCAATTATATATATATATATATATAGGCGCAGGAGTGGCTGTGTGGTAAGTAGCTTGCTTACCAACCACATGGTTCTGGGTTCAGTCCCATTGCGTGGCATCTTGGGCAAGTGTCTTCTACTATAGCCTCGGACTGACCAAAGCCTTGTGAGTAGATTTGGTAGATGGAAACTGAAAGAAGCACATCGTATATATGTATATATATATGTGTGTGTATGTTTGTATGTCTGTGTTTGTACCCCTAAGCATTGCTTGACAACCGATGCTGGTGTGTTTACGTCGCCGTCACTTAGCGGTTCGGCAAAAGCAACCGATAGAATAAGTACTGGGCTTACAAAGAATAAGTCCTGGGGTCGATTTGCTCGACTAAAGGCGGTGCTCCAGCATGGCTGCAGTCAAATGACTGAAACAAGTAAAAGAGTAAAAGAGATATATACACACACACACATATATATATATATGTGTAGAGTCCACCTAGTGGTCATTCCTCTTATATGTATATATATATATATATATACACACACACACACACACATACATATATATACATACACATACATACATACATGCACACACACATCAGGTTATCCCATAAGTTCTGTCCAAATTTTGAATAAAGAAAATGAGTGATCAAATGTTATATTTATTTGAAATTAATCACCTTCCATTTATTTACAAGCTTTTTAATCCCATCAATGTAAAACTCTTTGGTTTCAAAGCGAAGAATTCTGAAATGTCAGTTACAACCTGGCTTGCAAACGTTATGTCTTCCAAATGATTCTGTAAACTATGAAATAAATGGTAGTCTGAAGGAGCAAAGTTGGGAGAATAAGGTGGATGAGGAATTTTTTCCCAACCAAGCTCTTCAATCTTCTGTGATGTGATCTTTGCATTGTGAAGTTACGCATTGTCCTGATGAAACATCACTCCATTTCAATTCACTAAAGCGGGTCTTCTTTTCTTCAAAGTTTTGTTCAAACACAGTAATTGCTGACAGGAGACTTGAGCATTGATTGTTGCATTAGGTGGTAACAATTCAAAGTGAATTACTTCTTTGCAATCCTACCAGATAGAGAGAAGAACCTTTTCCCATGAAGTTCACATCTTGGTTGTGGTTGTGGTTGAAATATTGTATTTCATAAATATATTCTATAAATATTTATAATATTTATGTAAATAATAATGGACTAATTTATTTATTTTTGGTTATATGTTTATATATTTATTGATAGAGAAAATTTTAGATTGTTAATTACTATATTTATTGATTATAATTTAGATACTTATTTTTATGTATTCATTATTTTATAATTATTAGATGTGAACTTAAATCTAAAAATATTAATAGTGATTATTTTGTTAAATAATTTGGTAATTAAATATTGGAGTATAACTGAGTTAAAGATATTCAAGAGTTTATTATGTTTTTTAAAGCTAAATTATATCTTCAAAGATAAATACATATTTCTATCTATTTTTTTTACCTTAAAAATTAAATATTTAACATAATAAATGTGTTGTAGGAAATAATCCTAATGTTTTAAGTTTCTAATTTAGTTAATGGAGTTTTTTCTATAAGAAAAATTATTATTTTATTTATTTCTTAAATAAATATTATTTAACTCTATTTGCTTATTTATTTAACTATTATCATTAACCTGAAGATTGACTATAATTTAAAATCAAATTTATTTCAATCGAATTCAAACTTAATTGTAATTCGAATTTAATTGTCACCATGAAACGTACGTAGTGTTTTTACTTATTATATTATATATTTATTGTTCATTTTATACTTTTTGAGATCTATTTATAAGTTATATGTTTTATAAAAATATATATTATTTGTTATTTATGTATTGGTTTATGTCTATCACTGTTTGAGTTGCATAATAGTGGTTTTATCTCTAATTTATATTTTATATATTTATACTGTGAAATTTGATTTAATACTAAATTGAATTTTCCCCCGTAAGTTTGGAGTTATACTCCCCAATATTATATATATATATATATATATATATATACACATATATATATACATACATACATACATACATATATATATATCTGTGTGTGTCTGTGTGTGCATGTCTTTGTGTCATTATGCTTGTTCCTCACACTGCTTGACAACTGGTGTTGGTTTGTTAATGTCCCTGTAACTTAGCAGTACAGCAAAAGATCTCAATGAAAAAAGTACCAGGCTTTAAAAGACATATTTCCTGGGGTTGATTCATTCAACTAAAATTCCTTCAAGGTGATGCCTCAGCTAGGCTGCATCTAATGAGTGAAGCAGGTAAAAGATATGAGGATGGGCTGAATGGTTCATAGGCTGTCTATAAAGGAGTGATTCTATAGCTGTGAAATTTTGCATGCATTAATTTCAACACTTATTAATAACTGCTTTGTTTCTTTCCAGATAAACTGATTTGTAGATTTGGCACATAGAAGTTTCTATGGACATCTTCCTTCCAGTATAAAAAGGGAGCTATAGCCATGATATCCTAGTAGTCCATATTTTGTATTTGAGGAGTTAAGATTAAATAATACTTAGCTAATCTAGTTGGATGGTTGAAAATTCAAAAGTTCATCTAAGAAGGGATTTGACTACAAATATTTTGTGTTTATGAGGACACTCACTATTACTGTTCATATATAAGTCTTTCTTAATTTTTTTGTGTAATCTGAGATGTGCTATGAGCTGTTTTTTATTACTACATTTATATCTAAGGATTGGATGGTGTTATGGTCTGAATGTATGTTGGATCTTAAATGTAAAGTTAGAGTTTACATGATCTTCTTTAAGTTCTTCCACATCTGCTATAATGATTGTTATCAACATATCTAGTTTAATTCCTTTCTTTTGCTGCTTTGATTATTATGAATTAGAATTGGGTGCTTGTGTCATAGTGATTCTGTCATCAGCTGATCACACAACCATGGATATCACCTCAACAGCTGTGTTGCAGTTTTTCTCTTGACAGAGCTTGACAATCCTGACTATTGATCTTCCAGGATTCCTCTGCTCAACATCAATAAAAGAAACACCCTTTGCTCAGTTGAGCTCTTCTGCTACCTCTTCACAATCCACCATGCAGTAGCCCCATGGCTTTGCTGTATCCTTGGCAGGATGGCTGAATAGGTGCTATGCCTTGCCAAAGGGCAGCCTGTAACTATGCAAGGCATGGTTGTCATTCCATAAGTTATTTTCAAAATACCCACATAGTTTAGATAATATAGTAATAGTTTTATCAATATATCTAGTTTAAATAATCTGGTTATAATTCTATCATTATAAATATTTCCAAGATCCTTTGTGTTTTACTGCAATGTGTGCAAACAATACACCATTACAACCATCACTTTATTTTGAAAATGGGACTGTGAAGATCTTGAAATGTTAATAGACTAATGGATTTGGGAATATTGTTCCAAATTAAACATAAAGAAGAGAAAATGAACATCTGTAATATGAAAAAAAAAATCAAACTAGAACATAGTCATGTCTTTAATATAACATTACACACACACACACACACACACCACACACAATATGTAAATAGCAATCAATACACTATGCTACAAAAACACATCCGTTGTCACTAACAAGAAAATCCAGCATCACATCATCAGTATCCTCAAATCCATCCACATTTAGTACAAACAGTCACAAACACACATATACAAATATATACTATACATGCTGTACATACATACACAGCCTCCTGCATGAGCTGAGTTTCTATTGCATCTGTGCATTTCAAAGAGTCATTAACATTCTGTTAATTTTTTTGTTGTTGATGTTGTTGTCACTGTCTTTTTATTTACATTTCATTATTCAGTGTGCAATGAGCTGAAATTATGCATTAGTAAGTTGCACAGTAACATACACTATATGAGAAAGAAAGAGAAAGAGAGAGAGAGAGAGAGAGAGAGAGAGAGAGAGAGTGTGTGTGTGTGAGTGTGTGTCTATATGTATATAGCAATATACATACATATATTTATTCAATAATTTGTTACATTCATTAATGTTTACAATGAAACTTATTATGTATATGTATGCACTTGTATATTTTCACATAAACATGCATATGCATGTACATAAATGTGTGTGCATGCATGTCATATGTGTGTGCATGTGTATGAATGTATGTATGTATAAATACACATTTGAACACACATAGATACATATATCTGTATCAGATAAGTATTTGATTTTTGAGTGTGTGCATATGAATGTGTGTGTGTGTGTGTGTGTGTGTGTGTGTGAGAGAGAGAGAGAGAGAGAGAGAGACAGACAGACAGACAGACAGACAAAGAAAGAGAGAGACAGAGAGAATGAAAGAGACCTTTCTCACCTATCCCCACAAAGACATTCTTCGGATGACTGCATTTTAAACCTTGATGAGGATATCAACATCAAAGTCAACAACAACAACTGTCACAACCACATCAATAATTTCTTTAAATAGCAAATGGAACAAGTAGGAAATCAATATTTCACAATGATAAAACAAGATTAGAGATAAGATAGAAAATAGGGGTAAAACAGAACCACATAGGGTACACTCGGATAAGACAGAGCAGGTAGAAAGGAACAAGTTAGGATGGGAAACAATAGTGGGCAGAGCATTGATGTGGTTGGGTAGGGATTAGAGAAAGTGTAATGAAATAGTGTGCAATGGGTCTCGGCACAATGGGGGTAGGAGGGAGGGTAGGGGTAGAGCATTACTTGAGTTGCTTGTAAATTGTTGCAGCAGTCCTCACCTGCTGCACACCTTGACTTGACTCACTTTTACCAGATGTCTTAGAATGACAACAAACTCCAGTGGAGCTAGTAAAGTAGGAGAGAGAGAGAGAGAGAGAGAGAGAGAGAGAGAGAGAGAGAGAGATAGACAGACAGAGAGAGAACACAGGAAAGATAAATGTCAATAAACTCTAGGGTGGCTGGGGATAAAAGGAAAGTAGAGAAGTGAGGATAGAGGTGTGTGTGTATATGAGAGAGAGAGAAAGAGAGAGAGAGAGAGAAAGAGAGAGAGAGAGAAGAGAGAGAGAGAGAGGGGGGAGTTAAAAATGTGAATAAACTTCAATGGAAGAGGAGGATAGGGATAGAGAGAAAGAGAGAAAGAAACACACAGAAACACAAACATAAACACACATAAAAGCAGAGAAAATAAAGGCTGGATGAATGCAATAAATAGTGTAGCCATCAACTAGCTGTGAAGTAGGTAGTTTAAATACTGTCAGGAGCACTAAGTCTTAAGTCAATGACATTTAACCATTAAATAGCCCAATCTATCTAGATTCTTTTGTTACTTACTCAGAGAAGGAAGAGCAGTATTTATGGCCGTTTCAAGGACCAGGCTTGAATGCTTGTCACAGGGTGGATTCCACTACAAGCACTCACAGTCCAGGTGTTGGTGTTAAATTGGGTAACAAATTATGTAAACCGCTGAAGTATAGAAATAGTCCCTCTAACAGACTTCTACCAAGTTTCTATTGACTCTAATTTCATTCAGAGATACATAGGCAATGCACAGGTGGAGCAAGTTAGTGTTCCTGCTGTTGTGCTAAATTGAATGTGCCATTAGGAAAGAAAGAAATAGAATAAGCAAAAAGGCACAGTAATGGCCGTGTGGTAAGAAGTTTGTTTCCTAACCACATGGTTCCAGGTTCAGTCCCACTGTGTGGCATCTTGAGTAAGTGTCTTCTACTACAGTTCTGGGCCAACCAAAGCCTTGTGAGTGGATGTGCCAGATGGAAACTGAAAGATGCCTGTCATGTATGTGTGTATGTGTGTTTTTGTCTGCATTTGTCCTCCATCACTGCTTGGCAACCAGTGTTGGTTTGTTTATATCCCCATAACTTAGCAGTTCAGCAAGAGATTGATAGAATAAGTACCAGGTTTAAAAAAATAAGTGCTGGGGTTAATTCATTTGACTAAAAATTCTTCAAAGCAGTGCCCCAGCATGGTTACATCTAATGACTGAAAGAACTGGTTATAGACAAGAGGGAGATTAACTCTCATATTTTAATCTTTTAACATTTAAATCAGCAATATATGGCCCAGATATTCTACTTATTTTTATGTTTAAATCAGCCAGATCTGGCCTCTAGCACCTACCCTACAATGTCATTCAAAAAATAAATAATCACATCATCAAAATCTTGAAGCTATGAGACAATGCATGATTAATTCAAAACAATATGAATAAAAAGGATTACAATTGACAGAGTAATATGAATGCTTAAGGGTTAAATTACAAAAACTAGAAATAGCACAACATTAAATCATGTGGATCAGTGTGATTTGGAAATGGATAAGCTTTTTATTTTCAAGTTATTTACTTAATCTCATCTAGTATCATCAAGTAAGGCAAGAGAGTAAACATCACTGTATTACTATATCTATGGTTAACTGTCTCAGCAATTGTTTTCTCGAAAGTGCCCTAAGATCTTTGATGCTCTTAATAGCCTCATGGTGTCCAATATCATGGCAATAAAGGGACTTTGAATTTGTTCACCCTCAACAGATGTGCAAAATATTGGAAAGAGTTCTTTTTAATTCTGGATCAGCATTGATAATTTTTATAAACTTTTCATAGATTTAATATTCATGATGGAAAACAGACTGCATTGAATTTGAAAAATTGGAGATCTATCTTTACACAGTTGGTTTTAGATCTCTATGGTTCTTACATGGTTGTAGCAACTTTGTTTCTGAGATTCTTTGCTCAAGTCATCAATATATATATATATGAAGATATGAAGTTGTCACTGAAGATATGAAGTTTATCAGTTAAGTAACATATGAAGAAGATATGAAGTTTATCAGTTAAGTAACAAGTGTAGTGCACCTGAGCACTGTACACAATGTTTATTATTATTATTATTGATACATGAACACTAAACACAGAGATCGTTAATGCTATTAGTATGGCATCCACTACTTCTATTTATCATATTCATCACCATCACTGACAACCACTTCCCCACCACCACCACTGCATGGAGGTGGCTCTGTGTTGATTGGACAGCCATATTACAGAATTCTTTTGCCCCCTTTATTGTTCTACATGGTAGTTAACACCAAGGATTATCTGAGAATTTTGGCTGATCATGTCCATATGATTCACAAACATTGTTTCTTGATGGTAGTGCTATCGTGCAGGATGATAATACACCAATTCACATGGTTAATGTTATTTAAAATTGGTATGAAGTGCATAAAAATGAAGTAGACAGGTTACATGACAGCTACAGCCATTGTTATCAACATCATTGTTGTTATTATTAATATTATGTAAAATATCTGTCTCTCCATATGGATATATATATAACGTTAGCATTCTGTATATCTTACAAAATGTAGATTCATCATGGGAAAGCTTGTTGTATAGATTTAGAATGCTAAAAAGCACAAAATTGTGTCAGCAGCATTAGTGGAATTGCTAAATCATGATTTCTGTGTCTGTGCATGTCATCAATAGCAATTCCACCACTGCTGCCGGATGCTTTTCTTCTGCTACATTTATTTATGTGCTTCTTTCAGTTTCCATCTGCTACATATGCCTATATGAGATTTCTCAAGACAAAATCCTGCAGTTTTGTGGCTTTCGGTACTATATCCACAGCATTTTCATTACCAATAATCTTTTCATTGCTAATAATGAATATGCATTTGTTTTTTTTTAGTAGTTTAGTTTGGAGAAATGTTCTCTGTCTATGGATTCCAGGACTCTAATTCCAATGAAAAAGAAGTGGTTAATGTTTTCCATGAGTGATAGTGGCAGAAAGCATACAGGTAGTAACAAAGTTCCAGAGAGGTGATATTGTGGGAAGAGAGATTAGGTATACTTAGCTAAATGCAAGACTTGGAGTGTTGGACACAATGTCATGAGTGATAAGGGAAAGACAAATGAGTCTGGTGAGTATGAGTATGTCACAAGACCATCCAGTTGTGAGGAGCAGAGGTCATGTAGTCACATGTGAGACATGAACAAAAAGGGTGATAACATAAGCTATGAAATGAAGTGAGTATTCAGATTGTATGAGTATTGGAGAAGGTAGAAGTGTGTACAGGGTAAAACATTTTTGAAAAATGGCTATGGGAAGGAAGGTGAAGAAAATGAGGGGGTGAGAATTTTAAAATAGGTGAATACAGGGAAGTAAGGAATGTGAACATAGAGGTGGGATTATGAAATGCAGTAATTTAGAAAAGTATAGGTTTGGAAAGAGTTGAACATTGAATGATGTGAATATGAAAAGTAGCAAAGTCAGGAGATATGACTATCACATTGCCAACTGTATTGCTAGTCATAGCAGATAGCTATGGCAAATGGCTACAACTATTGCCTTCTCTCTCTCTCTCTATCCATCTGTCTGTCTCTTTTACTCTTTTATTTGCTTCAGTCATATTTGACTGCAGCCATGCTGGAGTACTGCCTTTAGTCAAACAAATTGACCCCAGGACTTATTCTTTGTAAGCCTAGTACTTATTCTATTGGTCTCTTTTGCCGAACTGCTAAGTTGCAGGATGTCAGTGATGGTGGGGGCACAAACACAGACACACACACATAACAAGCTTCTTTCAGTTTCTGTCTACCAAATCCACTCACAAGGCTTTGGTCGGCCCGAGGCTATAGTAGAAGACACTTGCCCAAGGTGCCATGCAGTGAAACTGAACCCGGAACCACATGGTTTGTAAGCAAGCTATTTACCACACAGCCACACCTGCAGCTGTCTATGTATCTTTCTCCAACCATCTCACATGATGTTTCAGTTGAGACATTAAATGAGGAAGGTAAAAATCCATTCCAGTGTATTGGCAAAAGAATTGGTTCTGATTGCTTTTACTTTTTAGGAGTAATAGTTAACATCAAATCAAATGGATCAAGTGTAGAAAATAATGCTAGGAAGTTATGCTGAGAATACAACACATACATAGAAATTATATATTATATATAAATACAATGTTATTTTGCCACTTTTTCTATCTGTAATGTCTAGACCTGACTGGTTTAAATGGTGGAATAATTATAATTGAAAGTGTTATTAACAGCACTTCATATGTTGTGTAAAACACCATAAGTGTTACTACCATAAAGTTGTAAGTGCAGATTCAAATTAAGACAAAGAGTGAGAGTGTAGTGTATTTTTTTAATTATTTGCATTAATAAAAGCAAGATACACAAATACATTCATAGAAATACATTATACATTCATAGAAATATGTTCATCCGGTAGTGTATTTATAGAAAATGTCCTATACAGGGTGTTTGTGAAATACAGTTCCTTTTATCAGTTCTGGTAGAACTGATTTTCCGATTTGAGTATTAAGTCAGTTATACATACTGAATGAATATCCAAGCTATGAGTCTAGCTGAATCTAATATTCCTTTCTGAAGTAAAGATTTTGTTAATGCAACAAAGATTGAAGGATATGCGTTATTTAGTAAAATCAACAGAAAGAATAGTGAAATTACTGGGGGGAGTGGAAAATCCAATGTTGGCTGAATCAGTTGCATACAGTTTTTCAAATACAGAGGATGTAAAACTCTGCTGTCTTTCTTTTATTTCCCTCCTATCAACCCTAAACAAGGATTCTGCCTGAAACATTGGGTTTCCCACTCCCTATGGGAATTTCACTGTACTCTTCTTCTTGATTTTTATTTCTATCTGCCCCACCACACAGAGGATAAGCTTCCATGCAATTTGCATCAATCAAATTTTACTCACATGGCATTGATTGACATGGGGTTATGGTGGCCACATGATTGCAAAATGAAGCATGTGATTGCTCAGTGAGCTTCTTAAATCACAAGGCTATGAACACGGAGAGTAATAAATAAGAAAGGCAGTAATTATAGAGAAGTATGGTAACTGGCAAATTTAGAAATGTTCATGAAAAAGTTGATGAATAGTGGAGTAGTTTGGAAGAAAACCAAAAGAAAGTTCATAAGTCCCTGGGTTATCTGACCCCAGTTTATAGTAGTAATGGTCATTGACAGAAGCAGTGATTGTGGAAGAGAGGGTATTGGGAGTAGTGGTTATAATGATAGTGGTGTTATGGATAAGGTTAACTGCTGTTGAGCCCCAGGTCAGCTGTGATACAGCATGGACATATATGATTAAAGGCATTTCAGCCATATCCATCCTACGTTTTGTGGGGTGCTACTTTAGTATGTGATCTTCTGCAGTATCAGAGTCAATGCTGTGAAATAACCTGATCTGAGTTAGGGTTTAAGACAAGGGTTAGGGGTTAGGTTTAGGTTTAAGGTTTGTGTAGGGGTTAGGTTTAGGTTTAAGGCTTGTGTAGGGGTTAAGGATTAGGGTTATGGTACATGCTAAAGTTTAAAGAGCCAGGTAGACAGCATGCTAAAATGTAAATGGTCAAGTAGACTGCACACTAAAGTGTACTTTTTTGTTACATTGTTCAATGAAAACTTCTTTACTTAAGAGGATAGTGTGTGATTTAAGGGAGATTTGGTTGCTTTTCTAGAAATCTGAACAAACTGTACAGAGGTTCCCTCATCAAGTGAGTAGGATGAGCAGTGATGGTGGTGGTAACATTATAACAATGTGCAATTAGGAAGAATTAAGGGCAGTTAGAAAATAAAACACCAGCCTCACCACAGAGCAGTAAACTTTTATCAATCTAATTTCATTAAAGCATTTTAATTGCATTCTCTCATAACTATTATTTCCTCTCTATTTTCATTTTTTTCTCATTTTCTTTTCTATTTATGAAAAAAAGTTGGCCCAATCTGTGTAATAGGATCAAAAAGGGTTACCTTGTTCACCCAACACCATCAACACCAATTTAATAGAATCACCCCTGCTGTCAACATCACCAGTGCCACTGTGTAGTTAAGGTCAGATCTTTAAAAAAATATGGAAGGGCAGCAATTAGCACTCCACCATCACTCTATATATCCACCCACCACAGGAGATAAAGGACTCAGTTTAACCTCAAAAGGGCACTGAAGACAACCACGGTGACATAAGAAAACAAAAATTAGAAGTCACAGCAGGCAGAAAAGAACTAAAATAATAGAAAGAAAGAAAGGAAGATAAGAACAGGAAAAAATACACATAAAATACCATAAAAGAAAAGGATGGGAAAAGAAACGAAAGAAAAGGAAGAAGAAAAAGAAAGATAAAAAGAAAATGGAAAAAAGATGGAGAGAAGAAAAAGAAAAAATATGAGCAGAAAAGTGAAAGGAGAAAAAGTGAAGATAAAAAGTGAAATAAATGAATAAAAAAAATATTAAAAAACAAAGAAAACAGTGAAAATGAAATAAAGAAAAATATAATTGTTCTTTATTCATGTCATAAAGTAACAACAGATGCCAGCCAAGACTAATTTTAAGTTGACTGCACTATTAACTTCATCCTTTTCCTTGTGGTGCGTGCGTGCGAGCGAGCGTGTGTGTGTGTGTGTGTGTGCATGCATGTGTGTGTTGTGTGTGTGTGCAAGGCTGTGAACAATAGATTTAATATTTGTAGCTGATGAAGTGAAAGAAGGCAGAAACACATGATGTCATTCACAACTTAATGTGTTTTCATACATAGTTTAGGAGGGGAATTGTCTCTCAGAACTGCTTCCACAGCAAGCAGAAGCTCTTCCTATGTCCAAGTTTGCTCAAGCATATCTAATATGAATTTACACAAATCATCATTATCATTTAATGACCACTTTTCCATGTTTGCATGGGTCAGACAATTCATTGAAGTGGATTTTCTATGGCCAGATGCTCTTCCTGTCATTAACTGTTGCCTGTTTCCAAGTGAGGTAATATTTCCCCATGAATAGAATGTTTGCAGGGAATGTTGTAAATGAAGGACACTGCTTGCATAATGGTGACATTCATGTGAGCTTGTTGTGTACGTGTTTACACACACACAAAGACACACACACATGCAGACATGGCTATGCAGTTCAGAACTTCATACCAGAGATACTGTGTGGCATTTTGAGCAAATGTCTTTTGCTATTTTATGGCTTTGGAAGGACCTTTGATCTCATTATATATTGTTATGCCACACGCAACCTTCTGATAGTATCAACAGGCCCTAATACAACAATCTGTTGTCTGATGGCTCAGAAGACCATGTGGGCAACACTCAGCAAATCAACGTGCTTAGAGCAGAAGAAGCAGTAGTCAAAGAAATCAGAAGAGATGTGAATAACAAAGCAAACCTATCGAGTATTATCAAAATAAATGAACTTTAATTAAGAGGTGAATAAAGCATTTACGCAACAAACAGACAGTTCTTTAGAGAATTCTTTTTTTTTTTCCAAAAGAGTTCTTTCATTTGCCTTTGAAATCTTTTGCATTCATTATGTTGTGTAGCTCACATTGATTACTGAAACTAAATTCAATCTCATAGTCGGATATCACCTTCTAACAGACTCCAAACCATCTCTTGACACTCTCTCCATTCAGCTTGGCATGCTGCCTTCACTTAAAAAAGTCACATACATCAAAATCACATTGCCTATGCTTAAAAAATCACACTGCCTTCATTCACAAAACCAGAGAGCAGTGCTCTAATTTGCGTCATGTGAATGAGAAATTATCTATGTATAATTTTTCCCATTTGTAATATTACACACACACACACTGAACATTTCATATATATACTGAAATGTTCATAGGCTGACTATGAAGTGATGCTAGAGCTCTGAAATCTTGCATGCATTAATTTCAACTTCCCTTAATAACTGCATTGTGTATTTCCAGATAAACTGACACCTGACTGTTTAAAGAAGACCTCAAAAGTAACTAGTAATGACTCCTCTTGAAAATGGACAAAAGTTGGCATCATGGTGTTATCAAGTACTCACAGAAAAAGGATTTAGCTCCCAAGGACATTCATTCATACTGACATGGTTGCTATATTGGGTGATGAGGATCCAGTTTTATCAAAAATGTAAAGGAGAGAAGCTGAATTTATGAGGGGAATGGAAAGTCTTGAAGGTGACTCAAGCTCTGAACATCCTACAACTGCCACTACAAAGGAAAACATTGATTGCATTTACCACATGTGATGGATGACAGGCTATTGACTATATGTATCAAACAGCCAATGCTATTAACATATCCTGTGAGTGAGTTGAGAATATTCTGCACAATGAACTTGGTATGTCAAAGGTTTCTACTCGGTATGTGCCATGTCTTCTGGCATCTGATCAAAAGTGCACCAGAATGATCACACCATGGGAAAATCTGACATTCTCTCAGGCAGATCCAACTGATTTCCTTGAATGTTTCCTAACCCAGGATGAGTGTTGGGTTCATCACTTTGAGCCAGAGAAAAGAGACAATTCATGCAATGGAAACACCCTTCCTTACCTGCTTCAAAGAAAGCTGAGGTCATTTCATCTGCAGGGAAGGTGATGACCTCAGGTTTTTGAGATGCTAAAGGCATTGTGTTTATTGATTATTTTCAAAAGAGCCACAAATCAATGGAGAGTACCATGCCAACTTGCTGAGGTAGTTACAAAAAGAAATGCCCAGGAAAACTGACAAATGGGGTCTTGTTTCATCAGGACAATGCTCCAGCACACAAATCTTTCATTTTGATGCTGTGTGTGACTGTGGCTTTGAACTGGTTGTTCATCCTATGTAATCTGATTTGGCCCCATCTGACTATCATCTGTTCCTCAACATGAAAAAACACTTGGATGGGAACCAGCTTACAGTGATGATGGTATCATATCTGTTGTTGATGAGTTTTTTGATCAACAGGATGAAAGCTTCTACACCAATGGGATCCAGGCATTGCAACACTGATGGAAGAAGCGTGTGGACTGCAAAGGAAACTGTGTTGAAAAATAAACTTCATTTGGATACTTCCATGGAAGCATCTTGGTTATTCCATGAACTTTTTAGCTGACCTTTATATGTACATGTGTGTGTGTGTGTGTAAATATATAGGTTGCTGATATTGGATAGGTAAAAAAATTATTATAAATTATATATAATTATGTTATATATAAAGTAATTTTATACAAATAAAAATATCAGCCTAATATCATCAGCAGCAGCAGCAGCTGCAAAATTCAGTCATACATAATGCATTCCAACTAACTTTTGCAATCACATATGATAGTAGAGTGGATATCAAGTAACTAATATGAAATGCCCTCTTTTTTTCTCACATCTTCCCCTTTTGTATGAATGTGCATATGTGTGTGTGTTGTGTGTGCAAGTTTTGTATTTTTATACATATTTGCATATATATTCATATATATATATGTACATAACAGAGAGAGAGAGAGAGAGAGAGAGAGAGAGAGAGAGCCACCTATTCATATAAATGCACATTCATATTTGCATTCTTTGCACATACACATTCATATTTGCATGAGCTATGTGAATGCGAGTTTGTGTGTGTGTGTGTGTGTGTGTGTGTGAATATGCAAATCAATGAAAGTAAAATTAAAAAGCAGATAAGAATCAAAACCTATTTAAAAATCTGACACCTCCTTAAGATAAATAGATGTAGCATAAAACTCAAACATTAAATAACTGGAAAGGCAAAAAGTGAAAAATATAGCAAAAAATTCTGACAGAAAGGTAAAAATCAATATTATTATAAATGAAATAATCTTTATATTTTAATTTCAGCCATCATTATCAATCCCATGCTGGAGCACTACGTTTATTTGTGTATGGGTGTGTGTACATGCGCACACATATGTATGTATATATATATATATATATATATAAAACAATACTGGGAGGATAAGAAACGGAACGAAGCGACGAATCGAAACGAACCCGACGCAAAGCGCTGTCAGACAATAGTGTAATAAATAAAATATATGCATACATACAAACATATATGTACGTACCTACATCTACATGTATATATACATGCATATATAAATATATATACGTGAGTACAGGACACCACAACTAGACGTAGAACTCAACGAGAAACGAAAACGGGAAAGCCATTTTTTTACAACAGAAAAACAGTGACGTGGAACTGGACGAGAAACGAAAACGGGAAAAACATTTTTTTACAACAGAAAAACAGAGTACAGGACATGCTACACAAGGAAAAATCTCCAATCATCAGCTGTCACTAGTAGACTCAAGCGTGTTTCGAAGGCAATATACATATGTGTATATATACACACATATACATAGAAATATATACATATGTGTGTGTGTGTAAGAGTACACATATCTTCTACAGAAGATATATAATCTACAGAAAGACCTAGATGCCATAAACAAATGGATTGAAGAAAACAACATGCAATCTAATGCAAGAAAATTCCAAGCTCTCTGCTATCAGCCAGCTTGTGCTAACAGACCACAATAATAATACTTTGTACCAAAAGGAACAGCAATCTCAGAGTCAAATACAGTGCAGGACCTGGGGATTAATATGAGTAATGATGCATTGTTTCATGTACATCTCATCAAGATGGTGGCAATGTGCAGGAGAATGACTGGATGGATTCCGAGAACTTTCAGAACAAGAGCCCAGGAAACTATGCTGATCCTATGGAAGGGATTTGTCCTCAGCTATCTGGACTACTGCTTTCAACAAAGGTCACTCTAACAGCTTCAATATAACAGTGAAACTCAAAGTAGTTCAGAGTGCATCAATGAAACATAGAAACCCTTAAACATGAAGCTATTGCACTGTTTCAAAGGTCCCAGTCATCCCACCTAGAGCAAGAACCAGGTACTGCAATAGCTTGAAATTCAAAGGCCCACACCTATTTAATATCTTGCCAAAAATGTGAGAAATCTACAAGGTGTTGGGTAGATGTTTTCAAGAAGCAACTTGATGTTCTGCTGCTCAAGATTCCAGATAAGCCTGCATCTAGGCAAGAAACTCAAACAAGGACAATAATATCAAACTCCTTCATTCACCAAAGGTGAAACACATATAAACAGCCATTGAAGAGGTGATGATACTAGTGGTGCCCCAGCATGACCACAGCCTTCATGCTGAAACACATAAAAGAATAACAGAATATATGTGTGTGTATATTTTAGAAGGTTGATTGTTATTGCAGGTCAGAGAGTAACCACTAGTTTCACACCTATAAAGCATTTAGCTGTATAGACAGCCCATCAAACTCAAATGGATGGTGGCACATAACCTCTCTACAACTAGAGGGAGGAAAACATGGTCAGTTAGTTTTGTAAACAAAAAAATATATTCAGAATGACCCTGCAGGTAGGGTTCCAGGTGGGATGAGGTTATACCTCTTACATTGGTTCCAAAGGTAACAGTTGAGGTTTCACTTTTGCATATGTGTCCAAATGTTCATTGAGTGGGATTTGTCTAGTCCTGGGATTTTGTATTTGTTGTCAATGAATCATTAATCTCATTCTTAAGGTGTGTTTGGTTTGTCCAATATAACCTTCACAGCATCCAATGAATTTGATGGCATATATTAACTGTTTTGAAGAACAAGTAAAGTAAAAGGTTGTCACAAGTTCTGCAATTAGAGCAGCTGCACTTTTTAACTGTTGGAGTTGAGTTTGTAGTTGGCAGTTTTGCATCAGTAAGTAGTTTTTTTGGTAGGGTATTTTAGTTGTCTTCTACATTTAATTATTTTGTGTGATTCAAGTGCTTTTTCTTTTTATACCATGGCTCAATGTTCTGATGGATAATATTGAATGTTTTTGCATTTCTTTGGTTGTGAGTTATAGTTAAAGTTAGAGTGTATCTGAACTGTTTTTGACTTTTTGTAATTCTTCAATGTCTACTGCTTTGGTGCATCCTTTTCCATTCTTTAATAGAGTAGCTTGGTCTATTCTTTCAAGTAGTGTTTGTTTTAATTCCAGGAATTTCCAGAGTGGAGACAACTGTTCAGGTTTTTTTAGCTAGGTTGAATGGCATATTTGTTTTGGTATGCTTTGGGTGGCATGAAGTAATTACTAGGTACTGTTTAGACTATGCTGGTTTCTAGTGGATTTCAGTTTTTATGTTTGTGTTATTCTTTATAATCAAAATGTCTGGAATTAAAACAGGCACTACATGAAAGAAAGTACCTATCCACTCCAATAGAGAATGGAATATTTGTATACAGTGAATGTATCTTTGAGTATATCTAAATGTCATAACATATTTGTACATTAACTATATGCTGTACATCACTTAGTCTTCCTTATCTTTGCCTGCCTGCTACCTACCTGCCTACCTACCTACCTACCTACCTAACTACCTACCTACCTACCTACCTACCTACCTACCTACCTATCTATCGACTGATGTGTTGTTGCATCGGCTCTGCAGGTAATCACTTTTTCAACCTTTTATTGCACACATTTTGTTTTAATTTTTGCACACAAGGTGTGTGAAGCACCCAACTTTCATTTGAGTGTGTTTTCAAGGGAGGAATTGGCCCCTAGAGGCAGTTTCAACCCTATTTAAATTTCTATTTTTCTTCTTGACTTTGAAAAATGTCAAAAAAATTTCATAGTGGAATGCTGGTTAAATTCGTTCATGGACCAGCATTTCTCTAGTCTTGAAACACTAGGAGAAAAAAAGAATAACTTCTGCACACACACACTTGAATACAACTACAGACATGAAAAATACAAATATATCAAAGGCAAATCTGAGACGTGAAAGTGAACGCTATCAACGTCATTGATACTGCAACCACGATCGTTAACAGCCCTGTCACCACCACCACCACCACTACCAACAACAACAAAATCATCACAAAGCAGTCCACCATGACCTCCACGGAAGACAGTACTGCCAACACCAACACCACTTCTGCAACTTCAACTGCTACAACTAACACCTCTGCTACCGACACTACCACCACCACCACCACAACCAAAGACAAGACAAATTTCGCTGAAGTGATAAAACAAAAGAAAACTATCGTAACATTCACTGCCCAACAAATCAATGATTTCTTAGCGAAGAAGGACAAAACTTACACTTACACATACCTAAAATCATCATAGAACAAACCCCAAAAAAGAACAATCATTTACAAAATATTAAGTACAAAAACAAAGAAACTTGAAAATGCACCAAAACAAAAAATTGAAAAATGCCTTCACCCTGTATGGACACACAAGGAATATGTTAATTGGTGGCATAAATTTGGCACAGTTCAAGTGCGATTCCACAATGAAAATCTAGCCAAACAGTTCTCAACACTGACTCCCCACATGGATGAGTTAGTGATGATACCAACTTATCTTGGCCAGAGAGTGACAAGAGTCACAATTAAAAATGTGCCTCCAGAAGTAGAGACACAATGGCTATTATCTGCCCTCTGCTTTGAAATGGAGGAACCTAACATTTTAGAAATTGCTGTCTTAGAACAGCAAAAGTGGGTCAAAAAGACACTTGAAATCCTCCTGCAAATTGATCAGCTATCCATAAATAAAATACCAATATCCATTGAATTGACAGGACACAAGTTGTACATTGTGGTGGAGGGCAGGTGGCCACACTGTTATCTGTGCAACAGCGAGACACATTTAAAAAACGATTGTCCAACTGCCACAAAAAAAACAACTACCACCAAAATCTGAGGAAAAAGCCTTACTACCCACACCACCATCAACACAGAAGATGACAAAAGAAACATACCAACCAAACCCATCAACACTAACAATCGAAAATAAACCAGCACCTGAAAAAACACCACCACCAACAACAGCAAGAACTAAAAGAAGATACTAAAGCTGATTCCCCCTCCCCTATATCACATACACCTCACACAAACAATCAACAACCAACGCTAACGAAAACAACAACACAACCACTTACAAACATACATAGACACTTACAATATGCCCTTACCCCCTTCCGATTCCTCAGAAATTTCATCGAAAGGCGAAAGCAGTGAGGATAAGCTACATGGGCAGGGTCATGGTTACTGGAAACTGAATGCCTCTCTCCTGTCGAGACAGGTTTTCAGAGACCAGATTAGCACGCTAGTGAAGAGGGCTTTGATGGGAGCCATAATCAACAACAAATAGTGGTTTGCCCTCAAGAGACCAATAAAAGCAGAAGTGATTAGGTATAGCAAATCACTAGCGATAGACAAAAACAGAGTAGAGGGTGACCTAGTTAAGAAGCTAGAAAAGGTGATTAGAAGTGACATAGCATCCGATGCGTATTGGTGGCGAGGTTGGCCCTCAACCAGCACTTCAACGCCAAACATGAAGGGTGTGTTGTCAGGGCTAGGATACATGCTCTAAGGAACAAAGGTGTTGGAGCCATGCGAGAGGCCTGGGTGGCAGAGGTGCAACTGGGCAACAAAGCTATCATTTGGTCTCTGGTAGATGAACAGGGGTGCAAATTACTTGAGCCCAGTAAAATGTGTGAGGCCTATTAGCAGCATTTTGCTGAACTGTTTGGGGCAAGTGGCGAGTAAGAACGCAGTGTGGACCTCAGTGCTTAGCTGCACAACCTGCCACAGCTCTTGGTGAGAGAGGTAGAGTGTTGCAAAGGTGCCATGACTTTAGGTCCATCACTCTGCTTAATGCAGATTTTAAAGATTTTGGCCAAGGTGTTAGCCAAGATGTTGGTGCTTGTCATAAAGAAACTGATCAACAAGGCACAAACGTGCACTGTGCCAGGTTGGAGCATCCATGACAACCTCCATCTCCAGGGTAGTTAAGGAACCTGGCACGGGTGGGACCTTGATCAATTTGGATCAATCCAAAGCTTTCGATAGGGTAGACCATCGATACTTGGAGGCTGTCCTCATAGCGGCTGGTTTCAGTCCCGTCTTCCATGATTGGATAGCTGCTTTGTATAGAGGCATCTGTTCGGTAATTCGCATGAATGGGCATCTATTGAGAGCTTTCAACATTGCACGTTCGATCCATCAGAATCCACTACTGTGGAAGCTGGCAATGCTGAGGGGCATCCCATGAGAATTGGGATGTGGGACGAGTGTGTCTGCATACACAGACGATGTCACCATCATAGTGTCTAGCCACAACCACATCGAGCTGGTCGGCGAGACACTAAAAGACCACAAAGCAGTAACAGGAGCAAAATTCAACCGGGAAAAGTCAGTGGGCTTGTGGATCAACACCTGGAGAAGCCAGCCCATGCTGTCAAACAGTGCTTCTGTTATAGGATGCTGGACTGATGGTTGGTCAAGCTGCTAGGGGTCTGGTTTGGTCTGGAGCTCCAAATGGAGAAGAACTGGGATGAGATAATGATTAGGGTGGCCACTCTTGCCCAGCAATGGGCCGAGAGGAAGCTGTCCCTAAAAGGCTGGGCGGAAGTGGCGAATGCATACATCGCGTCTGTCATCTACTACTGCCTAACCAGAAAACTTTAGGACCATCACTCTGTTCAATGCAGATTTTAAAATTTTGGCCAAGGTGTTAGCCAAAAGGTTGGCACTTGTCATCAAGAAACTGGTTGACAAGGCGCAAACCAAAAAAATAAAGAAAAAAAGAGTCACTTACTGTAATGTGCTTTTTTTGCACGATATTATTGCCCGAGGTTACTGTGGTCTTTTCTATAGGCTTTTCTTTCCATGGATAAACTTAATCCTTTTTCCCTTTTACATTTATGACATCTCTGTGATACATGATCCCTATTGATCAGCAATTTTTTTCACAATCTCTTTTGATTGAAATTTTGTTTCCCACCACTTTGTTTCCCACCCAAAAAAAGCTCTACATTGTATTTTGTCCCCTATGTGGCTAATAAAGAAACATATCTATCTATCTATCTATATTGTTTCAGCAAGAGGTTATGGCCATGCTGGGACACTACCATTTATGTATATTTCTATTATTTGGCTCATATTCCGCACATTAGCTTATCCTAAGGTTGGTGGTCCACATCATACTACACTGCCCTTTTATATATATATATATAATACATACATGCATATGTATATATATATATATATATATATATATATATTATATATATATATACATACATACATACATACATACACACATATATGTGTGTGTGTGTATATATATAATTTAAGACAATCAGTAAGTTGTCATTATAGTACTCGGAGTTTCGAATGTTGGAGCAAAGAGCTACAATGCACTCTTGTTTGCTATTAATGGCAATAGATGCTATGAAAAAAAAATCACTGAATAAAAGGGAAGTTACTTTAATAGGTAGAAAAAAAGAATAAAAAACCATACAACCATAGTCTCACAATACACAGACATAAAAGCTCCTGCGTTCATAATGTCTACATATGTACACACTCACACAAGCATATATATGTGCATGCACATACACACACAAACATATATGTGCATGTACATGCTCATACAGTCACACATAATCACACACACACGCACACATGTATATATATATATATATATATAATAT
The DNA here is from genome assembly GCF_006345805.1 of Octopus sinensis. Lineage (NCBI taxonomy): Eukaryota > Metazoa > Mollusca > Cephalopoda > Octopoda > Octopodidae > Octopus > Octopus sinensis. Next base: position 64,028,115 of record NC_043007.1, on the reverse strand, counting down.
ATATATATATATAAATATATATACATATACATGTGTGCGTGTGTGTGTGTGATTTATATTTATACTATAAAATTGGATTTAATCCTAAATCTGATTTTTCCCTGTAAGTTTGGATTTATTCCCTAATATTTTATTATATATATATATATATAAAAATTGAATGGAGACAAGAATGTGTGTACATGTATATATATATATATAAAACAATACTGGGAGGATAAGAAATGGAACGAACCGACAAATCGAAACGAACCTGACGCAGGGCGCTGTCAGACAATAATGTGATAATTAAAAATATATGCATACATACAAACATATATGTACGAACCTACATCTACATGTATATATACATGCATATATAAATAAATATACGTAAGTACAGGACGCCACAACAAGACGTAGAAATGGGAAAAACAAAAATTTAACAAGTACAGGACAGGCTACACAAGGAAAAATCCAAAAATTTTTTACAACAAGAAAACAAGTACAGGACAAGCTACACAAGGAAAAATCCACTGTCATTAGCTGTCGCTAGTTAACTCAGGCGTGTTTCGAAGGCAAGACAGGACACTCGTTAACTAGGCCTTCCTGCGAGAGAATTAAAACAAAATTCCAAGCAGCGGGGTAAAACGGGTAAGGACACAAACAGGACGTAACAATAAAACTACACAATAAAATACAAGATAAAAATACATGTACAAAAAAATACAAGACAAGAAATAAAAAGGGAATACAATATGGGAAATCAAACAACCAAGAGGACAAATGAGAAAAACCAAACAGACGAAAAAGGCCTTTTTTTGGCTAGACGAAAGATGTTGTGTGGCAGCGTAGGGAAGCAAGACTTTTCAGTAGCAGAGGCAGCGTGCGAAAGAGAGAAAGTTATGCACAATTAAGATTCAGTTGAATTAGGTACTTAAACTGAGGCACCATGTTAGGTCTGAGTAACATGCATACTCAACAATATTAAGTAAATATCAGACTTGGTGCATAAGTGCCGGCCACATGATATTCTTACAGTGTATGCATATAATAAGACCCAGCTGAGCAAAGAAATCTGCTCTTAGCTATTCAGACATGTAATTTATATTAAAAATACTGTCTATAATATTTACAAAGTGTAGATTTCAGGATAGGTGAATAAAATAAAATAAATATATATATATCATCAGTAAACAAGTCCTTTTATTACATAATTTATTACATAAATTTATAATTGTTTTGTTTGAATTCAATCTTATGAGTATTGCTGTATTATGCAATAATATATTCAACTATTTATTCGTGGATACAGAAAAGTTGTGGAGGAAAAGGTGGTAGACCGACAGGGAATGAGGACTTTAGAAATGATAGTTGCAGGACTTCGTATATGATAAGTGCATAGAGGTAGTTAGCAGTAAGAGCAATCATGAAATGAAGTTGATAAACTGCTGAGATAGATCATAAACATACTTGATAGTTTGTCACATCGATAATATGATTAGTACAGGAATTGATTATAAAGTAAGGAAGAGAAAAACAGAATTTAGGAAGCTGTTGACTGTAAGGCATAAACATACCTGAGTGCATAAGAGGTATGGTAGTGAAACATAAGCATTGAATATAGCTGTTTTACCAAGGATAACAGAAGCTGAAGAGAAGTATAATGATCATTTGTATGAAATGTAGAGCATAAATGAACTGAGGGAACGAAAATAGTAATGTATTGAAGACAAAAAGGTAAGGTGTGCAGGAGAGAAGAAGGCCCTTGTACAAGCATATAAAATATATGGGAAATAAAGAAAATGCCAATGAAAAATAAATTGAGGAAATGTAGGAAATGATCAGGTCAGATCTCAGAATGTTGGGTTTTACAGACTGGATGACAAAAGTTCAACAGAATTGATTATATACTATACAGCAGACTTGTCCAACCTCTAGCAAAATGTAAAAATGTAAAATGGACATTAAAATATTATTGAGGATCATAACATGCTTGTACATACATATGTGCATCATTATAATCTTAGTGATCCTACATTATTTTGTCTTATGAGGTAAAACTCTCTCAGATCAAAAGATATCAGTTCTTTCAATGCTTTAAACAAAAAGTCTATCCCTTGGGAAGAATGAATTTCCAGTATAATAGTTGGTAAACATAGAGGAAAGAAATGATGGTACAAAGAAAAGACAAAATTAGAAAAAAAAAATTAGGAAATATCAGTAGTAAATATTTATATCCAATAAGAGATACAGATAAAGAACTCTCATAGCAGTGAGGACTGCTGGACTACTGGAAGCAAAGATTAAGTTAAGAATGATGGAGTAATGTAATAGCTAAGACTACAAGAGATAAACTACATGCTTTGATGTGATTTAAAAAAAAAAAGAACTAAAACAAGAAAAGAAGAAAACTATATAGAAAGGTTAGGCAGAGAGCTAGATATCAGATATATCTAGCAAAGGGAGCTGAAGAAAGAAGGTTAGTTAATTTCCTATACCAATTATAAGAAGATAGAGTACATCACAACCCCCCCCCCCCACACACAAAAAAAAACAGGTTAATTTGAAAAGGAATGATATAAAAGTTGTTCTTGATGAAGACTGGACAAATAAATAAATAAAACAAGAAAACCAATAGATAGTGATGACCATAGAAATTATGCTGAACAATGAGTATTATTTAAGATCAGGAAAAGTTATCATTTTGTTTCAACTTATGATTAAAATCTTTACTGCTCCACAAACCTATTATTTATCCTCAATAGATGATTTATGATTTCAATTTTGTTTCTATACACAGTTTTCACAGATAATCTATTTTCTTTGTTGAAATATTTTGTCAAAATATTTGCTAATTCATAATTTTTGGCATTTATTCTTCTATCTTTGTTCAAACATATAGTTGAAGTGTTTACTGTTTACAACTTACTTTGAAAATTGAAGAAAACTAATCAGTATAAAGTAGTATTTTTAACAAGCAAGCTGGAGGCTAGAGGTTCTAGTAAATACTACTTTTACATTGGCTATGTTTAGCAGAGATGCATTCCTGGCACTAAAAATCATAAAAAGCACTTTTATGACCCCCTGCCTTCCTGATACCATTCCACATCCCACTCTCTATTCAGCTGCACATCTGGTTATCAATGATGGTAGCTTAGCAAATAGATATGTGAACTAGATTTGACTACAATTACTGCATAATGACAAGACTAAGTTAATTCAACATAGCAACAAATAGCAGTTATGTGTGAGCAGTGAAATATGTGTATGTGTGTGTGTGTTGTGTGTGTGTGTTGTGTGTGTGTGTGTTGTGTGTGTGTGTGTGTGTGTGTGTTTGTGTGTTTGTGTGTGCGTGCGTGATTATGTTCACATGTGTGTATAAGAAAATAGAAGACAGGTTTGTGATAAAATTTAAAATATGATTTAGTTAAAAAATTCAGCAAGAAAATTTTAAAAATCATGAAATGTTAAATTAGAAAGAAGACAAAAAAAATGAAATGGTAAATTTTTATTTACTCTAAACCCCCAAACCTCAAGGTTACTAAGGCAGTGAATTCTAAAACTCTCCTAAATCCCATGTCAATATAGTAATAATAATGACTGGCAGTACCTGTGGAAATTCTAAGTTATTTTGAAAATTATAAGCTGGCTAGAAGTTTATAGAAATACATAATTTCTTTGGAGATTCTATATTTTTCTTAAGTATCTGATTCTTGAGAAGGAGTAAGGTCAATTAAGATAGTGCTGAAGGTGCAATTTTAGGTGAGAACATCTTTGAAAACTATATTTATCATAGGATAATTGTTTCTGACTTAGGCACAGGCCAGTAATTTGGTAGGGAGGAAGTTAGTCAATGTGATTAATCCCAGTACTTGACTGTACTTTATTTTATCAACACCAAATGGATGGAGGGGAAAATTAACTTCAGTGAGATTTGGACTCAGAACTGGAACAAATACTCTGAAGCATTTTTTCCATTGAACTAACAATTCTGACAACTATATATTTCCACATCCCTATAATTTGCATTCCTTTTTTGAAAGATGCCAACACTCACAAACAACTTGACAGATTAAGAGACTTGGCAACAGCTTGTGAGTGCAAGTGCAGTCAAAAATCTCTGCATACTGGAGCATCAGGAGATAATGTGCCTTGTTTGGGGGTCTTTCTCTCGATGGCTTTACAGTGCACTGTACCCCGTCTCACTGATGTGAGGTCTCACCCACTGTTTCAACTGACTAGTATTCACAACAAGTTCATTTTGGGATCATCATCTCTCCACTCTGTAGCCAAATTTTGTTATGATGATACATACAACAATATCAAGAGATCTGATCAACTAAACTTTTCAAGACAGTGGCCCAACATGGCCACAGTCCAACTGCAGAAGCCAATAAAAGAATAAAAGAGCAAAGGAACACAAAAAGTCAAAACACTTTTCTCTATGCACAAGGAAACAATAAAGAACAAAGCAGAAACAAGAACAAAACAGAAATAGTTAACAAAAAACAGAAGACAAAATTAAAACACAATCCCAAAATACATTAAATAAAAAAAAATGGTGAGAAAAGCTACTCTTTGGTCACTGTTCTGCATGACACTTCAGGTAATAAGCAAGAGTAAAAGCCTATAATAGCTCAAAGTTTTGGGCTAATAACTGAAATGGAAGATCTGATTCTGTGTGTGGAGAATGCCTAATCACAAATAACACTTTGACATGAAAACAGAAAAGAAGTAGTTTAAATACTAAATACATTACATGTTGATGAACTAGCCTCAGTCTGAGATAAGCCTGTCTAGACTGACAAGGAGGTCAAAAGAAACTTTCCATACATAATTATCAAGGACAGGAATAAAAATTTTTATAATCTGAGAGACATAGCAATCCCTTCTGATTAAAATATTGCCCGGAAGTAGGCTGAGAACCTTGTAAAGTTCAAGGATCTTGAAGCAAAGATAAACAGGATGTGAGTTATGGAACAGTACCAAAAATAGTCCTGCTAGGTACAACCCACATCGTCCTATGCCAGACACAGCCAATTCAATAGCACAACTCAAACAGCTTAATCTCTGCATAAAAATACAAAACACAGTTCATACAACCTAATAAAATAATACAACTTACATAGGACCTGCTCCATACAATCATCATCCAATGCCATTCTTCATACAAACACCACCACTCAATGAAAGAACACAAAACATACAATACATACTTCATAAAAGCACCATCCAACAACACAACTTAGGTAAAACATATTCTACATGCTCACAACTCAATAAATTAGAGTCCTTATGCAGTCACTTTCTCAGCTAGAATTAGCAGGTAAATCTTGCTTAAACCACACACTGGAAAAAATGTGCTCTTATATACACACTATGTCTAAAAAAAAAGAAAGGAGGGTCATGGCTGGAAGACCTTTGATCATAGGTCTTTATTTAGGGATGGCTTGAACTAAACAACAAATTGTATATGCAACACTAGCTCTTACATAGTTGACACCAAATACTATAACAATACTATAACAATAACAACTGACACAACTGACATTCTACACAACTGCCATCCACAACAATCACCTAACATTGCAACATATAGAACAATTCACACAACACATAGCGAAAACAATTGTTGGCATTATCTGAGTATTTAATCTGTAGTGAGTGGAACCTACTTGTCCTAATGGGTGCAAAGGGTGCCAGTGCCTGCTGCGGCTGTTACAGAAATAAACACCACCCTATGTGTATAACCATGCATACATGCATTTATGTATGAAGACCTATTCTTACAATAGAAGAGAGTCATAGTTTTAATGGATTGGATCATAGGTTTGCTCACTCAGGATTGATATGAGGCAAAAACAACAACAACAACAACAACAACAACTACAACAAGAGATCTGCTCAGCAGCCTCATTTTGTTTTACATGCAGTAGGAGGTGTTTGACTTCGAGCCTCTGGGTTAGTGACAACCAAGCATAATATTTGAGTGTGGAGAGGATAGATCCAAAGAGACCAGATGAATAATAGGAACCCCTAAATAATTATCTAAAAGCTTACAAGGTGGGTGGGTAGGGAGAATGGAGACAGACAAAAGAAGTTGTCAATCTTGAACAATAGGGAGGAAAGAAATACAGAAAAAATTAGGGTCTAGACCATTTGATTACAGACACAAAGTGGAGAAAGATTTAGAAAGTTTCATTAGGTAGCTATTTCACTGATATCTTAGAATAAGGAAAGTCAGCAATTTTTTAAGCAGAATATGATTAAAGCAATTATATAATTACTACTGCTGTTGTTGTGATTGTTGTTGTTACCATCATCATCATTATTAATATAAGGCGGTGAACTGGCAGAATTGTTGCTGCATTAGGCAAAATGCTTAGCGGCATTCCATCTGTCTTTATGTTCTGAGTACAAATTCTGCTGAGGTCACCTTTGCCTTTCATCCTTTTAGGGTCAATGAAATAAGTGCTAGTTGATAACTGGGGCCAATTTAATCAAACTGGAACTCTTACCAGGCCTTGTCCCTATAGTAGAAAGGATTATTATCATTATTAAGGGTGATGGAAAATTGTTGGAATGTTGGACAGAATGAATGCCCAGCAATATTTAGTTAGGACTCTTTATGTTCTGAGTTCAAATCATGCTGAGGTTAACTTTGCCTTTCATCTTTTTGAAGACGATAAAATAAAGTGCCAGTCAAGTATAGAGACTGATTTTATTGACAAATTTCATTACATAAAAACTGCTGGCCTTGTGCTTTATTATTATTTTGAGCTGACAACGTGTCATCAATAATGACCACTAACTGTAGTATTTTATAAATAAATAAGGTACATAATAATCACACTACAAACATTCACATACTTCCCTTGTACACACACACATACACACATAGAATTGAAATGCTGATTTTTTTTCCCTCTTTCTTCCTTATTCATCTATCACCCCTTCCTTTCTCTCATTGTTATTACTTTCTCTCACTCCCTCTCAGCCAGGGCTATTACTCTCACTACTTCTCCTTCGCTGAATTACTATTTTCTCTCCTCTGCGTCCGATGTGATTCTAGACAAATATATAAAAACTCTACGCTCATTATTATATTAGGAGATTATTAAGGCAGCAAGCTGGCAGAATTGTTACCGTGCTGAGCAAAATGTCTTTATGTTCTGAGTTCAAATTCCACTGAGGTTGACTTTGCTTTTCACCCTTTCAGGGTTGATAAAATAAGTACCAGTCAATGTCATTGGCTTACTCTCTCTGCTGAAATTGCTGGCCAAGTGCTGAAATTTTAAACCAATATCATTATTAAGGTGGCAAGCTGGCAGAATCATTAGCACACTGGGCAAAATGCTTAGCAGCATTTTTTGCGTCTTTATGTTCTGAGTTCAAATTCTGCTGGGGTCGACTTTGCTTTTCATCCTTTTGGGGGTCGATAAAATTAGTTGAGTAGTGGGGTCAATGTAATCGACTAGCCCACTCCTCTGAAATTTCAGGCCTTGTGCCTATAGTAGAAAGGATTATTATTAATATTAAGGTGGTGAGCTGACAAAACCACTTATTTGAGTGTTGAACAAAATGCTTAGTGACATTTCTTCTGACTTATTATATTTTGTGTTCAAATTTCACTTTGACTTTCTTCCTTCTGGGGCCAATAAAATAAAGTACCAGTCATGTACTGGGATCAATGTAAAATTGATCATAAAATTGCTGGCCTCATGCCAAAATTTGAAACCATTTTTAATATTATTATTTCTGATCTAGGCACAAAAACAATGCTCTCATGATTCCACAAGCTTGCCACTTTCACCCCATTCACATTTACTACAACAGTGTTCCAACGAATCTGTGGCTTTGTAAAAACACAAAAAATATTACTTTGGTACATTCGACAGATCATTGCATAAGATATACTTTGCTGTAATTCCGTTTTTGAAATTACTCCTTGAAGTACAAATAAAGCTATAAATAATAACATGTAAATGTCCCACAGGGGCTTTTACTATCCAAAAAGTGATTTTCAACCCAAAATTTACATGCTGTTATTCATAGATTTACATGTACTTCGAGAACCAATTCCAAGCAAGAATTATTTCATGTTTTCTCAAAAGTTTATAAATTTTTATGTCAACAATATATCTTGAATTGAGTTACATGCCTTGATCTTACTGAGTTTAAATGCTGTGGAAGTTGATCTGACTTGTCACATTTCTGACAATGAAATGAACACCAGTTAAGTACTGAGGCTAATAAACTCAAATGTACCCCATTCTCTAAAACTTAAAAGCTCAGGCTAACACTAGAAATGATATTTATTATGCTATATGAGGTCTTCTAGCAGAAGTGATAGAGTGTTGGACTAAGTATATATAAAAGTTTTGTTCCTTAACATTCTTCTGTGTTCAACTTTGTTATTCATTGCTCTGGGGGAATGAAATAACCAGTCAAGTACTGAAATCAATTCAAATAACTAAACCCTAATCCTTAAACTTTATGTTCTTTTTTGTTAGAAATCAACATCACAACTATTATTTTCAGAAACAGACTTTAAAGTAGTAGTAGTAGTAGTAGTAGTAGTAGTAGTAGTAGTAGTAGTAGTAGTAGTAGTAGTAATTGTTGTAGTAGTAGTAGTAGTAGTAGTAGTAGTAGTAGTAGCAGCAGCAGCAGCAGCAAGCTAGAAGCTTTCCATTTACACTGCTAATACTTTGGGGAAAGTTCTGATGTCAAACTTCCAATTTGCCTCTCTCTCCAACCCAACTGCTTCAACCAAATTAAGAAATCAGTTTTATGACAGCACAGAAAATAGATGTAAAATATTTATTGTTCACACACCTGTACAATTACACACTCACACGTACATCGTTTTGAGAAGTTTACTTGTTTGTCTGAAATTAACTTACAGCACTGTCACATCTAGCTTGACACACTCACTTTACTTTGCATTTATATATATTTCTCTTGAGTAATTTCATTGAGTATAAATATGTCCAACATAATGTTTGTTCTAGGTTTACACCATAAATAATCTTAGAAGCCTATTTTTATCACAAACTAATGCTGAGCATTGATCAAAATCTACACTAGTGGAGCACATTAAAGTTGTGGCTGTGTGGTAAGAAGCTTGCTTCTCAGTTATGTGGTCTTGCAATACAGATACACTGCACAGCATCTGGGGCAAGTATCTGCAACTTTAGCTCCACATCAACCAAAGCTTTGAAAAGACTGAGTGAAGAGTGGTTGTGCTTTCAACTTTATCTTCACTAAGCATGTAACTTCATTAGATAAAGTTTGGCAAAGATTTGAATTTGATTAAAGTATAGTTGATCCAAGAGAACAAGTTTGATTTGTGAACATGTATTCTGAAGCAAACTATTTATATATATTCTAGCAAAGACTCTCTCTCTCTCTCCATGTTCACAAAGGGAACGTATTCACTTGGATCAGTTATATCTTAATCAAAATCAAATCTTTGCCCTACTTAATCTAATCAAGTTATATGCTTGGTGAAGATAAAGTTGAAAACATAACCAATCCTCATTCTGTGAATGCAGGAAGCTACTTTAAACATCTGGGTTCTTTAAACAGTATGTGTGTGTGTCAACTCATCTACAACTGCTGAAATTTTACCAAATGCCCACTGAGAGGATCCTGTCACTTAAAGGTTGTAGTTTATAAACACTGTCTAATGGTATAAAAAGACACTACACAGACATGCACTCCTTAAATTTCTGGGATAGGGAAACCTCCATCTCCCTGTCCTACTGCATCGGGTGACACTATGACCAACAAAATAACTACTGCAACATCAAATGGAGGATTCTTGAAAAGGCCCTGCCCTTCTCATGTAAAGTTTACAAATGCCAGCTCTGTCTCTATGAGAAACTACACAGTATCCATCAGTAAAAAGAATGAACTAACTTGTTACAAATATTGTATGATGTCAAAACAAGGTGACACAAACATACATCCACTCATGCACTCATACCTATACACAATGGGCTTCTTTCAGTTTTCATCTACTAAATCCACTCACATGCTTTGATTGGCTAAGCACTATAGGAGATACTTATTCAAGGTATCATGCAGTGGGACAAACATCTACAGCAGGTGGTTGGGAAGTGCACACCTGTACCTGTGTGTGTATATTCTTTTATTGTTTTACTTGTTTCAGTCATTTGACTGCGGCCATGCAGGTGCACCATCTTGAAGTGTTTTAGTTGAACAAATTGACTCCAGGACTATTGGGCTCTTTTGCTGAATTGCTATGTCATGGGGACGTCAACACACCAGCACCGGTTGTCAAGTCGTGATGGAGGGATAAACACGCATACACACACACACACACACATACATATATATATATGATGGCCTTCTTTCGCTTTTCGTCTACCAAATATACTGATGAGGCTTTTGTTGACCCGAGGCTATAGTAGAAGACACTTGCCCAAGGTGCCATGTGGTTGAGAAGCAAGCTTCTTACCACACAGCCACGACTATGGCTATTATATATATATATATATATATATATATATATATATAATATATATATATATATATATATATATATATATATTATAAATACACACACACACAGCTGAATTAGGTACATAAGTGGAAGCACCAAGTCAGTCCAATATTATCCGCAGAGGATAATACTGGACTTATTAAGGTTAATAAAATAAAAATAAAAATAATAATAATAATAATAATGAAATTATTGTATACAATGCTCAGGTGCACCACAACTTGTCAGAAAGTGCATATAAAGTACTTGCAGTAATGTAGAAATGTCTGGAAAGCGAACAATGTATGAGTCAGATACATGCTTGATGTGTGTATGGAGGGGAGAAAATCAAGTGTAGTGTTGGCGAATCTCAGGAAGCATGGAAGTTTTGAAGGATGCAGTGCTCCGACAACTAACAACTGATGCCAGCAGTTTGTTCCATGCTTCAGCAACTCTCAGCGTGAAAAAATGTTTCCTGAAGTCATGGGAGCTGTGCTGTTTTCTTACTTTGTAAATATGTCCACGGGTGGATAAGTAACAAGATATCAAGTAATAATGCAGTACGACTGTTTCATGTAGCTCCATTTAATTGAACAATGCAATCATTACATCAATTTAAATTACAGCACTATCTTCAGCTGCACAAATATGGATTTTTAACAGACAAGATATATTAATATAATTTTTCTTATTTTAGCAGAGCAAGAGGAAGGAAGTATTTCATGTTGTTACTATTGTAGCAAGAATAGCTGAGAGAACAAAACTACAATTGTTTTTTTTTTATTTTCCTTCTCTGAATTTCTACCCTATCAGTCATATTAAATATATTTGTAATGATATTGAGATAGTAAGTCTCCCTTGACTAACTCTTATACCCACTAAGAACTATACAATCATACATACAATAGCACTGTAATATTATAACTTACAAAACCACTTTGGTATGAGTACCTTAAACTGTCCTCATTATTTCCATACCTATTATCCCTTTTTAAGTTACCTTTATATTTTCTTGCTTTTAATTTTAATCCCCGGTCTGTTGCATCATCTCTTCACATATATATATGTAGGTTAAGATGTGGCTGAAAATGGTTCCTAAATTGATATTTTCCAGTTACTTATATTTACACCAAATAATTACGCTATACTTTTTATGTAAGTGTATGTATATATACATACACACACATATATATTTTTTTTCTCTAGTTTCAGCTCAAAGCTGCGGCCATGCTGATGCACATATATATAAATCCCTTTTTGTATTTTTGTATATGTATCTGTATGCCTTATTTTTATACTATTACACCTACTTATATCAGTACACATTTTTTCTTGTATACTTTTTCCAGATAAATTCCATATGTAAGTGGTTTGAGTGGTCTTTATAGTGACCACCTTATAATTTATTAAATAAACATGAATTATTAAGTTGATTCTACATAATAGTAATCTTTTTAATGTTTAAATTGATCTATAAACTCCTTTTAGCTAACTTGGTTATGATATCTCTTTCTAAAATTTCTTTTTTAAATTTTATTTTTATACAACATAATAATATTGTTTATAAACAGTCTCCAACTGAACCCCTAATATTTTCTTGGACCTCATTGTAGCATCCTAAGTTTTCAGTGTTTGAACCTTTAACAGGTAACAACATCATGAATTAATGTCAAACTTACCCTACCTCTTTTATAGACATTTACTAATTGACTCTTTCTAAAGTTTGTTTTTTCTTGTGGGTTGCTGGGGGGGGGGGCTGTGATAGTATGAAATTTATAACCAACAGCCAGTGATGAGCTGTCAACTCGCTTTGCTCTTTATTCTAAATAAGTCTTCTGGTCTTAGATTTTTGTTGATGATAAGGAGATAGATAAATTGGAAATGAATTACAACCATATGTGTCCCATGTCACTCTAAAAATTGTAGTTTTGTTCTTCTCTTAGCTATTTTTGCTACAATAATGACATGAAATTCTTCTATCTTCTTGCTCTGATAAAATATTTAAGAAAAATCATATCAATATATCTTGTCTGTTGAAGATCCATATTTGTTCAGTTGAAAATAGCACTGTATTTAAATTGATATAATGATTCCATTGTTCAATTAAATGGAGCCGCTTGAAACAGTCGTACTGCATTACTACTTGACATTCTGTTATTTTGATTATATATATATATATAGACAGATAGATAGATAGATACACACACACACACATATATATATAGAGAGAGAACGATAGATAGATAGAGATATATACATATGAGTGTGTATGTGTATATATATATATATATATATAGTATTAATAGCAATAATCCGTGGCTGGAATTTATAAACATTTAATGCGCATGTGTGTGTTTTCTTTTAAAGTTTATAAATTCCATCCAAGGATTATTGTTATTATTACTATATTAATCCTACATTATATCAGTACACCTTGATGCAACCTCAAAAAGTGGTTTGCTGGCCAGCATCATTAGATTGTTGCGAGCATAATGGAAGAGGAGCTTTATTTGCATATTCAAAATTGAAAAGATATATGTGTGTGTATGGGTGTGTGTGTATATATATATATATATATATATATATATATATATATATATATATATATACACACATAGTATGTATGTGTTTGTGTGTACTGGCATTCTTTTAAAGTCCACTTTTCATGCTTGCATGAGTCAGACAGAATTCCTCGAGGTAGATTATTTATAGGTGGATGACATTCTTACCACCAACCCTCACTTGTTTCCTAGCATGGTGATATTTCCCCATTTCATGGAATATTAAAAATGAATGACATTGTTTGCATGACAGTGACACTCCTTTATGACTATCATGTGATTTTAAGAGAAGACAAAAACACATATAGATATACACAGACACACACATACACACACATACATTGGGCTTCTTCCAGTTTGTGTTTACTTAAATCCACTCACTTGGGCAACTTGGGCTGGGGCAACTTGGACTTATTGTCTGAGGTGTCATTCAGTTGAGCTCAACCTGAAATCATGTGATAAATAAGTGAACTTCTTAACCACAGAGATATGCCTCTATCATATACATCTATATTACATACATATATATATTATATATATATATATATATATATATGTATATATATATCATCATCATCATCATTTAGCGTCCGCTTTTCATGCTAGCATGGGTTGGATGGTGCAACTGGCGTCTGGGAGGCCAGAAGGCTGCACCAGGACCGGTCTGATCTGGCAATGTTTCTATGGCTGGATGCCCTTCCTAATGCCAACCACTCCGTGAGTGTAGTGGGTTCTTTTTACGTGCCAGACGGGGCTGGCAAACGGCCACGTTCGGATGGTGCTTTTTACGTGCCACCGGTACAGGGCCCAGACGAGGCTGGCAACGGCCATGATCGGATGGTGCTTTTTATGTGCCTCTGGCACGGAGGCCTGTCAGGGCGGCGCTGGCTATGGCCACGTTTGGATGGCTCGCTTACGTGCCACCGGCACTGATATCACAGCTACAATTTCCATTGATGTTGATCAATTTCGATTCTGATTCTCACTTGTCTCAACAGGTCTTCACAAGTAGAGTTTTGTGTCCCAAGAAGGAAAGGTATGCATAAGTCGACTGGCTACATCCCAGGTAGAGGCCACGGGTTATGGTCTCACTTGTTCTGCCGGGTCTTCTCACGCACAGCATACTTCCATAGGTCTCGGTATCTAGTCATTTCCTCGGTGAGACCTAAAGTTCGAAGGTCGTGTTTCACCACCTCGTCCCAGGTTTTCCTGGGTCTACCTCTTCCACAGGTTTCCTCAACCGCTAGGGTGTGACACTTTTTCACACAACTATCTTCATCCATTCTAGCCACATGACCATACCAGTGCAAACGTCTCTCTTGCACACCACAACTGATGCTTCTTAGGTCCAACTTTTCTCTCAAGGTACTTACACTCTGTCGAGTATGAACACTGACAATACACATCCATCGGAGCATACTGGCTTCATTTCTTGCGAGCTTACACATATCCTCAGCAGTCACAGCCCATGTTTCACTACCATGTAGCATGGCTGTTCGTACACATGCATCATACAGTCTGCCTTTTACTCTGAGCGAGAGGCCCTTTGTCACCAGCAGAGATAAGAGCTCTCTGAACTTTGCCCAAGCTATTCTTATTCTATATATATAATAATAATAATATTAGGGAGTAAATCCAAACTTACAGGGGAAAAATTAGATTTAGGATTAAATCCAATTTTACAGTATAAATATATATATTAAATTAGAGATAAAACCACTATTAGGCAAATCAAACAGTGAAAAACATAAACCAAAACATAGAAATAAAATTAATTAATATAACGTACAAAATATATAAAATATAAAATTCAAAATTTAAATTATTTAAATTTAAAGTTAGAATTTAAAAATGTTTTTTTAAATTATTAATTTATACTTATGAATTTATATATATATATATATTATTATTTTTATTATTATTTTTTTTTAATATATTATATTAATTAATTTTATTTTTATGTTTTGGTTTATGTTTTTCACTGTTTGATTTGCCTAATAGTGGTTTTATCTCTAATTTAATATATATATATATATATATATATGTCTTTATAGAAAGAAGTTGTTCTTTTTTAGGGATATATTATTTGAGCGTATGATAGTTTTGCACAAATATCAATTAATGATACTGGAAATTTTTCATGTGTATATGTACTAGTGTTTATCATTGGTTTTTCTTCAATATTAGTACTTTACACATCTGAAATTCCAGTTGTTGCTACAGAGATTTCCATCATTTTCGATATAGGAGAAAAAGTTTAAAAATGCAAAGAAATCAGAGAATACATACATAGAGTAATCAATTTATTACCATAGTCCAGTCAAATTAACAAGTCCATTATTATTGCCTATGGTGCATTTTGGCTGATTGCTATTATTCAATATTTGCACTTTTAATATGCATTATGAAGTTGAAAAAGCAAAAGGCCTCCTCAGGGCATAACTGACTGATATTTTTCACATCCTAATGGATGGAGCGTTTATTCCAATTGAATTGCAGCATGTGCATCTGGGATTTTGTTCTAAAAATAGCTATAAGTTGATTTTTTGACCTTACTGGACAAGGGATAGGCATAGTTCAGAAGAACTAGGTCATGTTACAATTCCACTCTTTTGGTAGTGCTGATTAACTTTTTACAAGTTTGCCACTACTTTTCATCCTAATCAGTATGTCCATAACACATTCTTCTATGTCCTGATTCCACCTATTTGGCCAAATTGATCAACTATTTATGCTTACAAGCCTGCTCCTACTTTTCATACTATTCAAATTTTGTTTTGTATATGGTTTTAATTTTAATTTTTGTTTACAGCAAGCTTTACTTAGATGAGTCAGTAGCTCCCATTGTTATGTCGAAGCTATCATTAGTGTCTTTCTTTACTCAGTATTTATTATCAAATTGTATAATAAATTTCCTAGCTGCTAATATTACATTGATTTCATTCATATTAAGATCTGTATTCTGTTTAGCAAACAAGAGGGCCTTATTTAGTAGTATAGGGTTAATAGATGAATGCAGCTATCAATATCTATGATGAGGAAATTTTTAAACAGAAATTGATTATTACAACACCACACTAAGTAAAGCTGGATTTAAACAAAAATAAAAATTCTACATACCAAGCATAAAATCTGAGAATAGGAACAAAGCACAAAACAAGATTCGCAATAAAGCTATTGATACAGAAATTATTAAATATAAGGATAAAAAGAATATGGATAGGATAGAATATAAATCCGATAAGAAAAATGTAAGTAAACACATCAAGAAAAAGATAGAAAACAAAAAGAAATCAAGCATGTATAAAAACGATACAAACATTAAGGAATGGGTAAAAATAAAAGATAAGATGAAAATAGAGTCAAAAATAAAACACTATAATAATTATGACTATATGAATATAAACCAAAATAGAACAATTAACAACAAAAGAGAAATATATGAAAAGCTAAATGATAATATTTCTAACAATCCTGTAAAAAGTTACACCCTATGCACAAATGACATCAACCCCCATAACATAAAAATCATTCTAAAGATGATATAATATGGTTCATAATATCTTTTGCAAAGCAAATTAGAATTAATATAGTGAAATTATTCTACAAAATACCATAAAATAATAAACTCACACAAACTAAGGGCCAGATTTTGCATATCAAAAAACATAGCACAAATTATTGTTGCTCAAAATGTTAAAAGAGTAAATGATTTCTACAACAAAAGGAATAAAGAAAATAAAAATGAATTATGAAATGATCAAAATGGCAAGAAAATTAAAGGCAATATGAGTTACACAATAAAAGGAAATAACTCTAAGGGACACTCCACTAGGATCTAAACATATAAACATACAATCTATATAAAAAAGAAGCAATAAGCATTGATAAAATTGATAATATAAATATAAATATTGATAATATAAATATGAATACTAATACTGATGATATAAATATAAATACTGATAATATAAATATTGATAATATAAATATAAATACTAATACTAACAATAGCAGCAATAAACACAAAAAAGAAAACAATAAAAGTACTAGGATAGGAAAAGAAAACAAAGACAAAGTAGATAATAATGCAGGCAGTAAACAAACTAACGTGAATAATCATAGAAAATAAATATAATGAGGATAACTCTGAAAGCATAGAATACAAGCACAACATTATTAGAAAACAGAGAGCACTACTAAAAAAAATTGTGATTGTGCTAAAGAAAAATTATGTCCATTAAATTCTCTTTGTAGGGAAAAAGGAGTAATATATGGACGTAAGGTTGTATGTGAGGGACAGGATTACTACTATATAGGTTCTATGGAAAATTATATAAAAAGGATAGCTAATCATGAAAACACCTTCAGGGATAGAAAAAAAGAGGCTAGCACCAATCTAAGTAATTTAATTTGATCAATTAAGGATAAAAATAAGAACTATGCACTTACATGGGAAATAATTAGCCAAGCAAAATCTTATAGCATTGGGAACAAAAGATGTGAACTTTGTATTGAAGAAATTTACCAGATTCTTTCATCAAAACACAAATTAATCAACAAGAGGGAAAGAGGACTATGTTGTGTTCATACGAAGTTTGATCAATAAGCATCCAGAATGTTGCCATAGTAATAAAGTTAAAGCATGCAGAGTGAAGCCACTTGGCAAAGATTGACTATGAACGCTGCCTGCATGTGCACTAAGTTGTAACATTCTAGCTCACTTTTGCTGTTTACAGCAGTGCTCAGAAGGAAGGTGTATAATGCATGATCATTGCATTGACCATGACAGAGAAAGCCATCATGGCGATACCTGCTCAGAGACCTATGCAAAGTTCCAGAAAGTGTATGGAGAGACGTGTATGAGTGTATGAGTGGTTCAGACATTTCCAAGATGGCCGAAAATATGTTGATATTGACAAACATTCTGGGAGACCCACAACCAGCAGGACTGAGAAACATATCGCAGATGTGTGTGCAGCTGTGAGGGGAAATCGCCGAATCACCATCCATAAGTTATCAGAGTATGTATAGATTAGTTATGGTTCAGTTCAGTCCATTATCATTGAAGATTTGGGTATGAGATGTGTGTCTGCCAAGTTTGTGCCAAAACTGCTTTCAGATGACCAAAAAGACATCTGGGTTTCAGTTACAGAAGATTTCCTTGATCATGTTGAGAACGATGAAAACTTTTTGAAAACTTTGCATAGGCCTCTGAGCAGATATTGCCAAGCTTTTGACAAAATTTGATGCAAATTTTCTGCTCAACTTTCTCTGTCATGGTCAATGCGATGATCACATGCTACACACCTTCTTTCCAAGCACTGCTGTAAACAGCCGAAGTGAGCTAGGACATTAAAACTTAGTGCACATGCACAGCAGATTTCAAGGTCAATCTGTGCCAAGTAGCTTCACTCTGCATGCTTTAGCATTGTTACTATGGTAACAGTTTGGATACTTATTGATCAGACCACATAAAGTGAAATATACATTCAATAAATTTAAAGTAGATATGGTTAAGATAAACACTGTAAATAATACCTATGAATAATTCACAAAGTTAAATATACATTTAATAAATTTAAATTGGTATGGTTAAAATAAACACTATGTAAATAACACCTGTGAATTGTGCATCTATACTATAAACTAAATAGACAAAAATATATATGTATGAACCCAACCTAACAACTAATATATACGAATAAATAATTATGTTTACTAGTAACTAATATAAATTTTACAAAAATAAGCAAATAATATTGCTGAAATAAAATAGATAAATAAAAGGAACAATTACAAACATACCTTGATTCACTTTATCAATAATTAGGGCGTAGATGAATATGTTATGCACATGCTGAATAATATGAAATGTAGGAGCAGGCTTGTAAGCATAAATAGTTAATTAATTTGGCCAAATAGGTGGAATAAGGACATAGAAGAATATGTTATGGACATACTGATTAGGATGAAAAGTAGTGGCAGACTTGTAAAAAGTTCATCAGCACTACCAAAAGAGTGGAATTGTAACATGACCTAGTTCTTCAGAACTATGCCTATCCCTTGTCCAGTAAGGTAAAAAAAATCAACTTTTAGTTATTTTTAGAACAGAATCCCAGATGCACATGCTACAATTCAATTGGAATAAACTCTATATACATTAGGATGAGAAAAATATCAGTCAGTTATGCTCTGAGGAGGCTTTTTGCTTTTTCAACTTCCTAATGCGTATTAAAAGTGCAAATATTGAATAATAGCAATTAGCTGAAATGCAGTGGAGTCAATATAAATGAACTTGTTCATTTGACTGGACTATGGTAATAGATTGATTACTCTATGTATGTATTCTATTTCTTTGAATGTATATATATATATATTATATATATATATATATATATATATATATATATATATATATATATATACACACACATACATATATATATAGCATAAAAAATAAATGCGCCCTTTTAAAGCCTAGCCAGGCTCATGGGCCCGGTTTCAATGGCATACGTGTTCCCCAGCTGGACGGGACACCAGTCCTTCGCAGCATTACTCATTTTTGCCAGCTGAGTGGACTGGAGCAACATGAAATGAAGCGTTTTGCCCAAGAACACAATGTATCGCCCAGTCCAGGATTCGAAACCACAATCTTACGATCATGATGCTGACACCCTAACCCACGTGCCTCCACTACATATATATATATATTTCTTTTTACAAATTAGTGTGAATGTGTGTAGAATAATAAATCAGTTGAATAAAGTTAAAACATGGTCTGATTTTCATGTTTCTTATTATGGTATTTTAACATTATAAGATATTTTGTAATGTTCGTAAAGTTCAATTAGTGCTTTCATATGTTTGGTAGTGAATGTATTTAACCGATAGTTGAGTTCTTGACAACTGTAGTACCTCTTAGAATGCTCCAACAAGCTGAATTTATGGTCAATCTGCATGCAGGTTAAACATCACTGTTTGCAAGGCATACCAATATTCTGTAATTTGCTTATATTCATATGTTAAAGATATTTTATAATTCACACCATTAACTGGTTGTTATATTATTGTTGTTATTTTCCTTCAGAACAGGTTTGAATATTTTGAAAAACCGTTTTTCAGTTGTCTTTCTTCCAACCTCACTTGTGTCATTTAGTTTGTGGAAAGGTAAAATTAGAAACATTTTCTGACCACATGTTTCTATATGTTTGCTCAATGGAATTTGGCACACATTGGCATGCCAGATTTGTTATCTGTCGACTTGTGAATGTCCCAATAATGCATTCTTAATCTTGCCTATATATATTTCCTTGAAATTCGAGCATTTAATGCAGTAGACCAAATTTCTGCTTTTGCTGTTCATATCTGCATGTGTGAAAATCTGTCCATATTTTGTTCTAATGGATCTATCCGTATGTATATATTAACATGTTCCACATCTATTATCATTATACTTGGATACTGTGAATGTCTTATCCTGTTTGTTCATGTTGAATTTTACCTTTGTTAATAGATTATTTAGGTTATGTAGTTGCCTTTTGCTTAAGATAAGTGTTTGATTAGTTATCTTCTTTAATTTTTCACTTTGTTTTATGATTGGCAAATTTGTTTTGATGATGTTAAAAATGTTTTGGTGATGCGGATTGTGTGTTGCTATTGCATTCTGCTGATGGGTTCATCTTTTTTGTGTTGCCCTAAGTTGTTCTGTAGGTATCTCTTTTGCTCATTGTTTGCTATTTTCTATAAGTAGGAGAGGGTAATTTTGCTTGAGCAGAAATCCTTTGAGTTCTATAAGTTGTGTGTTTCTGGTATTTGGATCATCTACTATAGTACACATTTTCCTGGCTAGACAGTACAGGATATTACGATTTGTGTGTATTGGATAGCATGATTTGAAATTTAGGTACTGGTGTGTATCTGTGCTTTTGTGATAAATATCAATTGTGATTATGGTGTTGTTTTTAATTACCAAGAAATGGTAATTGTGTGTTGCCCATTTCTCTTGTGAATTTGAGACTAGAGTACTCTTGTGAATTTGAGACTAGGGTACTGATTGTTGAGGAGGGTAATGAATTCTTCCAGATTTTCTAGGGATTTGGTCCAAATTAGGAAACAATCATTGAGGTATCTTTTCCATGTGTCCTCTATATGTCTTTTAAAGGTCATGCCATAGTTCTGATGATTATTACCAAACACAAGAAAGCAGTAATTGAACTTTATGAACATTACAAAATATTTTTTAATGTTAAAATACCATAATAAAATACATGAAACCCAGACCATGTTTTAACTTTATTCAACTGATATATATATATGTGTGTGTGTGTGTGTGTGTGTAAACTACAGTCATGGATCAAACACAGGCTGAGGCTAGGCGAATGGTACTGCGAGTGTTGCATTGCTCTCAAGCAACTCTGCCATCTGGGACCAAACTGTGTGACTTCATTACAACAAAGGCGTTCTATAGAGGATTAGTGGAGGGGAGGTGCGATGACGTTCTCAGGCAGAATCTGGGCGTCAATGAGGAACACCTGACCTGCCTGTTCAGGACGACTTTCGGGCCAGGACCTATGGACAATCGCCAAAGATCTCTGGCCTGGCAGTACTATCGAGAAGCATTACCTGTTCAGGATAAGCTCTACAAGCACGGTTCGAGACACACTGGACCGACTTGCCTGAGATGCGGTCAGAGCAATGAAACCGTTCTGCATACACTCGTGCAGCGTCCAACCATTTTGAATCTGTGGGCTTATGCCGAACAGCTACTGTCATGTGTGGGACGAGTCTGCCTGTTGGCCGAGTCTATCGTGACAATTGCTTTGCCACCTTCCCTCAACCGGGAAGGCAACGCAGTCTTCATCGTACTGGTGGCTATGGTGAAAGAATGTGTGTGGTGGACTCGAGCAAAAGGATTAAAGACAAACACTTACCTCTTCGGTCAATCGCTTATCAACTTTTTCAAGTACCACTTGAAAAGGAAGGTGAGAATAGAGAGGCAGGTTTGTCTTGTGAAAGTTTCAAAAAAAGGTGGGTGAATGTAGCAAAGATGGTGCGTGTGAGCGACGAAAAGAGAGAGAGAGAGCACTTTGCATTCATGTGTTTATTCTCTCCCTGCCTGAGGTTACCATGGTCTTTTCCGTAGGCTTTTCTTTCCACGGATAAACCTAATCTTGCTTCTTACATTTTAAAAATTTCTTCTGTGATACACAATCCCTTTTGATCAGCTATTTTTTCCTTTTCCCGACCCCGTTTGATTGGAATTTTACTTTTTTTTCTCTTTTTTCCTTTTTCTTTTTCATTTTCGAAAAGAAAAGCTCTATATTTGTATTTGTTCCCTCTGTGTGGCCAATAAAGAAAGTTATCTATCTATAAAAGACTTTCATTTAAATATATTAAGAATACAAATGAGCTGTATCTATTTTTTTTATTTAGAATTTTTCTTTTTTGTTTTAAATCTTCACAGTTTGTTTTGAGTATCAGCTTTCCTAAGTTCATTGACATTTCTAGACCTCGATGATCTCATCTGTTGGATGGTATGGTTTTATATGAACTGGGTAGTTATCATGAGATTGCTGCTTCTGTGTTAATGATGTCATTATTGCTGGGTTTGAACTTTCCACTATTAACTCCAGTTTTACTTTCAACAAACAAGGAGTGTTTTTTTGTTGCTTGTTTGTAACTAGGAAGTATTATTTGTGGGTAAATTTTTGATGTTGTGTTGTGATAAAAATATAGACACTCTGACTTATCTTCCAGTTATTTTTTTTATATTTTAATTATTTATAGGAGGAATGTGTTGTCACTTGCACTTACCGTCACACAAATCCTCATCATCATCTGGCAAGTCAGAAGACTGCACTAAACTCTGCTATTAGTTTTGGCATGGTTACTATGGCTTAATGCCCTTCCTGATATCAGAGAGTATTGGGTGCTTTTTATGTGGTACCAGCACCAGTGAGGTCATCAAGTAATTTGCAAGACAAGACTACTCAATTGGTGGGGAGTAGTACTGAGGGACAGAAAAGGTGTCAAAGTTGTCTTGACTTAGAAGAGACATGGTTACCTCAGATGGAGAGAGAGAGAGAGAGAGAGAGAGAAGATGGTGCAGATGTGACAGGGAGCCCCTGTACACCCAAGTTAAATGGCGGTACATATAGTGAAGTGGACCAGGGACTGAAAAAGGTGAGTGGGTGGGTGAGTTTGCAAGATTGTAAAAAGAGAATGGGAGCTGGAGGAGGCAGGATGTAATGAGTGTGTGCTTGTAGAGGAATGAGGCATTAGGAGGATATGTTGTGGGGAAGGGATTTACGGGACTTATTGTGTGCAGAGAGGTACAGGAGGGAGAATGGAGGGGATGGTTGGCCATGGACATGGATTTTACTTAGATGAGTGGGTTTTCTCAAAACTAGATAGAAAATCCTTAGTTGATAATGCAACCATTTTTTCAATGGCATATAGATGTTCATATTCCTCCTCTAAATCATGCAAATAAATATGACAGAGAATCAAAATGTTCTGCTGGCCTATTTTTATCTTTTACTTGTTTCAGCTATTGGACTGTGTCCATGCTGGGGCAACAACATGAAGGGTTTAAGTTGAATGAATCAATCCCAGTACTTATTTTCTTTTAAAGCCTGGTACTTATTCTTTCAGTCTCTTAATCTGAACTGCTAAGCTATGAGAATGTTAACAAACTAACACCAGTTTTCAAGTGGTGATGGGAGATAAACACAATTGCAAAGACATACACAAATAGAGAGACAGAGAGACAGACAGATAGATAAATAGATACATAGGTAGATACATACATATACATACAATGGGATTCTTTCAGTTTTTGTCTACCAAATCCATGCACAAGGCTTTAGTTGGTCTGGGATTATAGTTGAAAACACTTGCCCAAGGTGCCATGCAGGGAGACTGAACCTGGAAGTATGTGATTGGGAAATTCTTACCACACAGTCATATTTGCACCTAGTTCTCACATTTTTATTCTCTCTTATATATTTTCTTTACAATAGTGGTTTGTATAAATTGTAAACATATTTACCATGCAATCAAAATCAACCAGCAATAATTTGTTTGAATTCTAAATCATAAAGAAAATTACAAATAGATTACTTAAAACTAGTTGCACCAGGACATAATTAAGGAGAGATTTCACAACATAAACTAGCAAAATTTAAATCAAAATATTCAAGTGGAATACAAACTGAGCAAATGCTAAGTTTCAAAATTTCAATCTGTGATGTAAAACAATGCTAATGTGGGAGGTGGTGGATTCAGTTGAGATGTAATACAATAATATCTCTTTTTACTTGTTTCAGTCATTGGACTGTGACCATGCTGGTTTAGTTGAACAAATCCACTCCAGTACTTATTTTTTTAAAGCCTGGTACTTGTTCTATTGATCTCTTTTGTTGAAATGCCAAGTGAAGGAGACACAGACAAATCAACCCTGGTTGTCAAGCCATGGTGGGGGACAAACACAAACATAAAAACACACACACATAATGGGCTCCTTTCAGTTTCTGTCTACCAAATTCACTCATATGGCTTTGATTGGTTTGGGGCTATAGAAGACGCTTGCCTAAAGTTCCATGCAGTGGGACTAAATCCCAAACCATGTGGTTGGGAAGCAAATATTTTACTACACAGACATGTCTGCACCTGTGGCATCTTTAAATCTAAACATATTTCCCCTTTGTAAGTGTGTACTGTAAAAACAATTGCTTCAGTCACTCATGTAAATATATAAATCTGAAGTAGTATCATCCCAATATCCAGAATAGAGTGCAAAATTATGAATGCTTGAGCTATACAGTCTACAAATTTACAGTTGAAGGGAATAGTCAACAGAACTGACACCAGTACATCACTGGTATTATTTCACTGATAAGATACAAGAATAAAATGCAATCAATTCAATCAAATATACTACATTGTGCAAATATGATTTTTTTTTTATCCTTTTACTCATTTTAGTCATTGGACAGCAGCCATTGCACAACAGCCATGTTGAATTACCACCTTGAAAGATTTAATCAAACAAATCAATCCCAGTACTTATTTTTAAGTCTGGTACTTATTCTATCAGTTCTATTGCCAAACCACTAAATTATAGGGATATAAACAAACCAACACTGATTGTTAAACAGTGGAAGGGGGATAAACACACAGAGAAAGACACACATAGTCACATGTATATAAATATATACAACAGGCTTCCGTACAGTTTTTGTTTACCAAATTCACTTACAGGGCATTGGTCAGCTCAGGGCTATAGGAGAAGACACTTGCCTGAGGTGCTGTGCAGTGGGGCACAACCCAAAACCACATGGTTGCAAAGCAATCTTCTTAACCCCAAAGCCATACAGAATTTTCTTTTTCATTATTTTATGTTAACATACATAAGTTGATATGCATTCCTCTAAAATCAGAGCCACCATATTTGGTATATTCTTGTAAGTACAACGGTTTTACAGTTTTTGCTTCTCTTTCTCACATTTTACTGTTCATGCCACCAAATTAAACAATATTATTGATAAGGCGTTAAAATCGTGATGATTTTTGATCAATGACTGATGATGGATGAGTATGTTTATGTGGGGTTTATTTTTCATTTTCCCAGATGGTCCTTTGTCATCCTCTTGTGCCACATTTTACTATATATAAAAATACAATAAAATGTGGTGCAAGAGTACAATGAAGGACCATCAGGAAAAACTGTAAAAATAAAAAAAAAAGAAAGAAAAATAATGTGTGTATGTGCCTGTAAGTGTAAGTGTATTTCTTCCAGTTTTCTTGTAATTATTTACATCTGCAACAAAAGCATGCCCAACTATTGAGCAGCTTGTCATTCAAAAGATCAGGAGAAATAGCAGTTTACATGGAAACAAGTGAGGAAGGGCATTGGCCATAGGGAAATTGCCTCAGTAAGTCTTGTATAACTCATGTTAGAATGGAAAAAGCAGATGTTAAAATGATAGTGGTGGTTGTCGTGATGATGATGTTTGTGGTGGTGGTGGTGGTGATGATGATGATGATGATGATGATGACAAGGATGATAATAATGATGATGATGTTTACACCTAAATAATTTTTTGGCAGATTATTGCTTCCATAAGTAATGTTGAAAATATGATCACAGATTTTGGTTGAGGAATATTTCCAAAACTTGAATAGACTTCATGGTATGTAATGTTAAGTTTAAAATACTACCGCCAAGATTCTATTGTTTCCTATACTTCAAATGTCTCGTACACCTATCATCATAGATTTATTGAGAAGCTACACATACGAAAGCAAAAGAAAGAGGGGAAGGAGAAGAGCGAGAAAGAGAGAGGAGCAGGAGGGAGAGAAAGAAACTTTTGCACAGCAGCTGAAATCTGGAACTTTTTAAGTGCGTGTGTGAGAGTAGCTGGTGTATTAAGATACATGAATGTTTGTGTGAGAACATATATTTACTTACATAAATAAACACACATACAATATTAAAAAGGTGTAAGTGGCATAAACATTCTTACAGAATACTAACATGTCTCAAAAATTATGTTTATATATTCAGACAAGCTTTTATTTTTTTTATCTTTCTCTTTTCCATCTGAATTTAATTTTGAGTGAAATAAAGGAAAAAATAGAAAAAAAGTTCAAAAAAAGATAGGAAAATAAATAAAAAGTAATAGATTGTTGTTTATTTTATTCTTAGGTGAGTTATGTTCTTTCAGGAAACAATTTTTACAATTTGACTTCACCTTAGAGAAACCAAATCTTTTAATAAGCCAGTGTAGTTTATTTCTGGTGATTCACCAGTAATGATGGAACAGATGTAGATTTTTGGCAAAATAACAGAAACTGAGAACTATATGAGTTGCATTAGACTAGGTTTAATTTGATGTAAATAAATAAATTAATTAATAAAAGGTACAGACAGAGGTAAGCACAGGTATGGCTGTGTGGTTAAAAAGTTCACTTCCCAACCACATGGTTTCAGGTTCAGTTCCACTGTGTGACATTTTGGGCAAGTGTCTTCTACTATAGCCCCAGATTGACCAAACCTTGTGAGTGGATTTGGTAGATAGAAACTGAAAGAAGTCCATTGGATATGAACATAGATATGTGTGTGTGTGCGTGTGTGTGCGCATGCACATGTGCATGAATGCGTACATGTTTGCTTGTGCTTCTTTGTCTTGACATCGTGTGATAGTGGTTATAAACAAGCATCAACATCACACAAATAAAGCACACCATTTCAAATCTTCCACGAAAACATGTCCAGCCATGGTGAAAAATTACGTCACTTGAAAACAAGTGAAGGTTGGCAACAAGAAGGGTATGTGGTCATAGAAAATCTGCCTTAATGAAGTCCATCTGACCCATGCAAGTATGGAAAAGTGGATCTTAAAACAACGACAATGGCAATATGTGTGTGAGTGTGTGAATGTATGTGTCTATATAATATATATAGGAAATGAATCAATGATGCATACTGGTTGAAAAAAAAACTTAGGTTGTTGTTGTTTAACACCAGGCCATCTTTGACAGAGCAGACTTGTGATAACCATTCTATTATATTTTTAATCTAGACTAATGAGTTCTCTTTTGTTTTTCTAAGGCAGTAGATTGTGAAAGATTTGGTTAAAAAATCTCATGGAGACACCTTGTTGGTCAAGAGATGTCTTCTCAGTGGTAGAGCTATACTGAGGAAAAGAAGAGATCAGAAGTACAAAGATAGGGATCTCACACAGGGGAAATTATAAATTTAATCAGGTTACTGAAAACATATTCCATAAGCAGTACAGTAAATATTTTCAAATTTGTCCAAGCAAAGATGCTACAGTGGAAAATTGAGTGCTAAATGATGAGGATATTGAGAATTAACACACACACATACAAAACAGAAAATTCATAGCAATTTCATCACCAGCTACAGGAGTGTGACTCCATTTTTTTGAAGACAACAGAGTGTGATCTGAAGGAAATTCAGTTGCTATTTCTAGCAAGTCAAACAACTATACAGAGGTTCCCTTGCTAGCTTGTTGCTGAAGTAGTAGTCTTAATAGATAGAGAACTCACACAGGGAAAATCATAAATTTAATTGGGTTACTGAAAACATATTCCATAAGCAGTACAGTAAATATTTTCAAATTTATTTTAAAATGTAGCATATGGTTTTACAGGTGGTTTATTTACAGAATTTTGACAGAAAATATTGCTACTTAACAAGGGGTTGCCTTGACTTGAGCCCTCAACTCCAATGAGAGTTGAAGGCAAACCGTCATGACATACAATATGTGTTGGGTACTTTTTCAGACCTGGCAGATCCCTTCCTTCTCTAGGTTTAACCACAGTCAGAGTTAATCACTGAACCTATGAGAAATATATATATGAGAGAGAGAGAGAGAGAGAGAGAGAGAGAGAGAGGAGAGAGAGAGAGAGAAGAGAGAGAGAGAGAGAGAGGAGAGAGAGAGAGAGAGAGAGAGAGAGAGAGAGAGAGAGAGAGAGAGAGAGAGAGAGAGAGAGAGAGAGAGAGAGAGAGAGAGAGAGAGTAAATAATCCTAGGATATAGCTAAAATTTTATTTATCAACTCCGAAAGGATGAAAAGCAAAGCTGACCCCAGTGCTACATGAACTCAGAATTCAGAGAGCTTGAATGAAATCAAGGTAATCAATCTATCTGATGTTGTAACAATGTCGCCATTCACCAGTCACTTAGAAGTCGGTTCATAGTTGAATAATATTTAAAGAATAAGGGTAAAAATCATGTATGTATACATTAAAGAACACGATATAATTTAAAACATGAGAAAATAAGACAACATCAAAACACATAGAGTTATGGAAGTTAGCAGTTTGGAATGGCTATTTGATCTGAAAAAGTTGATGAGCAATTGCTGTAAGTCCTTCTTTGCCTAAGCTCTGATTCTAGGTTGTTATTTATACTTGCAAATATGTTTCCAAGTATTCACACAATAATCTCAAAACTTCCAGTACTTTATGAATTCTGAGAATTCAATCCATAAGTGAGTCATTAAAAAATGCTAGAATTTTCTACAGTTTACTTATAAGATGTTGTCTTAGTTTTAACCCTTTAGCATTTAAAGTGGCCATATTCAGCCAAAATATTCTACCTGTTTTATGTTCAAATCAATCAGATCTAGACTCTTATGCTTCCCTAAAATGTCATTCTAAAACTAAACAATCATATCATCAAAATCTCAAAGCTACGAGATAATACATGACTAATTTTAGAAAATGTGAATGAATAAGCATTACACTTGGCAAAATAATCTGGATGCTAAAGGGTTAATGAAGACATTATGACCTTTTAGCTTGCATCTTGGAAAATCTTAAATAAGAAAGAAGATATAAATGCATTTAAAGTTAATGAAGCTGATGATCATAAGCTCCTGACTCTTAAGGTGGTGAGCTGGTAGAACCATTAACACGCTGGGTGAAATGCGTAGCCGTATTTCGTCTGCCGTTATGTTCTGAGTTCAAATTCTGCTGAGGTCGACTTTGCCTTTCATCCTTTTGGGGTCGATTAATTAAGTACCAGTTATGCACTGGAGTCAATGTAATCGACTTAATCCGTTTGTCTGTCCTTGTTTGTCCCCTCTATGTTTAGCCCCTTGTGGGTAATAAAGAAGCACATAAGCTTCTGACTCTACAATGTGTATTGAGAACTTTTTGCCTGTTTGTACTCACAAATGTGGTGTATTTAATGTCATAAATTGAACCAACCTCCAGCCAATCCTCCAGCTTCTTCAGGTAGCTGACACATCAAACTAAGCTGAAGGCAGAGTTGTGTCTTACCACATGCACTTTCACCAACAATTTCTGTGATTCCTCGAGAAATAAAGCCTCCTGTTTAGGAAAAAAAAAATTAAAGAAATTCTTTACAATAAAGAAGAAAAAAACATAGAGATTTAATCAATCAAAACTCATCTAATGTAAGTATGATAAATACAAGTAGTTATCAAATATCCACTTTTTTAAAATTAATTTTTCTTACCTTAATTGTAAGTATTTATTCACATGTTATCCTAATTAACTTAAAATATGCAGCTAATAGAAGTTGTTTCTTTCCAAAAGACATTAGTAACATAAGTGAAGTGAAATGAGGCAGAAAATAAAACTGTATTGCAGACTGAGATCACTATGAATGTGCTGCTAATAAGTGTATAGTACTCAATAATCAACCCATAAACATCATACAATCCACAGGTTAGCATCATACAATGTTCTTTCTTGTGGCTCATAATACTTGGCTGAAAATTAGGGATTTAGACAACTGAATAAAAATAATAATGGCTTGGTTGTAAAGGGCTATTTTTTATTCTTTTATTTGTTTCAGTGATTGGTATGTGGCTATACTAGGGTATTGCCTTGAAGAGTTTAGCCAAACAAATCAACTCCAGTACTTACTTTTAAGCCAGGCACTTATATTCTATTGGTCTCATTTGTTGAACCACTAAGTTATAGGGACATAAACAGATCAATACCAGGTGTCTAGTGCTGGTGGTGGTGTGGGGACAAATACAAAAACGCACACATATATATACAATGGACTTCTACACAATTTCTCTCTACCAATTCACTCACAAAGTATTTGCTGGTCCAGAGCTAGTAGGAAACACTTGCCCGAAGTGCTGCATGATGGACCTGAACCCAAAACCATATGGTTTGAAAGTGAACTTCTTAACCACAAAAATCATACCTGCACCTAGGTTTATAATTTTTTTTTTTTAACTAGATATAACACATGGGGTACATTGAATTAAAATGACTTTAGTATATTATCAGTGTTTACTGAGCCATCGTGTATGTAGTCAATATACAATATTAAATAAGGTGGCGAGCTGGCAGAAATGTTAGAATGCCGGATGAAATGCTTAGAGGTATTTCGTCTGTCTTTATGTTCTGAATTCAAATTCCGCTGACGTCGACTTTGCCTTTCATCCTTTTGGGGTTGGTAAATTAAGTACCAGTTGCATACTGGGGTCAATCTAATCGACTGGCCCATTCCCCAAAGATTTCAGGCCTTGAGTAGAAAAGAATATACAATATTAAATAAGGTGGCAAGCTAGCAGAATCATTAGCATGCTGGGCAAAATGCTTAGTGGCATTTTATCTGTCTTTATGTATTGAGTTCAACTTTGCCTTTCATCATCCCAGGGTCAATAAAATAAGTACTAGTTGAGCATTAGGGTTGATGTAATCGATTTATCTCCTCTCCCAAAATTGCTGGCCTCATGCTAAAATTTGAAACCAATATACAATATTAAATAATTATTACAAAAAGCACCATATACACTCATTTTAACCACTGTTAACATCAGTAAAGCTTTTGATTCCAATCCATGCTACTCACTTGTAAACAAAATATTAAACATCTATTTAAAAAACAACACACAATTGTGAATTGGCAAACTGTCTCTTTGTTACCAAACTTAAGAATCATATAATGACAACTGACGTAGAATCTGTAATTTCACAAACTGAATATTTTAAAGACTTCTTCTATCAAACACTCTTTTCAACTTGTACCTATATCTTAAACTTCCCGTTGTCTGAGTCTGTTGCAATGCTAGCCAGATTTTGAACATAAAAACAGGTTGTACAGTAAACTAGAGAAAATATACACTGACAACCACCCTACATATCATATAGTATAACCAGACTAATACTACACAGTTAAACAGTGCATGGAGTGTGCAGCAGGGTCCCATAACATATCTGGTGTGCTGAATTTATTGGGTGCGTCTAATCAGTAGATTGGTGTCTAGAGAAGAGTTATCTTTTTGATTTGCTTCATGCCATGAAACCAGAACTAAGCAGTAGCTTATTAGAGCTCCTTGGAGCTTAGAAGATATTTCAGATATGTTTATATAAATGACTTCTTACATCAACTATATCTATTTACAGACGGCTGAATTAGCTAACTGGGAACTGTGTCTTTGGCAATAAAAAACAAACAAACAAAACAGTTAGTGAACAACACTACTGATACTTTGGTCACTAAGTTAGTTCCCAATATACTGGATTCGTAGTTAAGAATGAAAACACAACAAAAATATATAGTGCTACTAAACTAAACATAGCCTGAGCCACTAAGATCAAACTTATATGAGAGATAAGATAACCACTACACAAATGACAAGGTTGAAACTTACCTCCAAATTCTGCAGTATTAAATACATGAGAGATAAATTTCTCTCAAGATAGTATGCTAATAAATAACAGACAACATTCTTAAGAATGAAAAAATATCAAAAAATAAAAATAAAACAAGATTGGATCTCTTTCTTTAGTTAAATCGACGGAGGCATACAGAAATAAGTATAACTCCGTAACAGAAATCTTATTGGGCAAAAAGTGAAGCATTAAAAAAAAATGCTTGCAGTGTGATCTGTATATAATATCCATGGGTCACTAACCAAAAGCTGTATTCATCTGGCTATTTTACATATGATATTTGAGGTGACCATTCAACAATAAAATGATTGAGAAAGGAGAATACCTCTCCTATTAGCCCCATCACCACCACATTTGTTCAAGTTAAACATTAACCATATCAAATCCACCAATCTGGAAGGTGGGGGTCTGCTATTATTAATAATTATGCCAATGAAAATAATCATGATAAAAACTACGAGGAGGGAATAATAATGTAAGTGATGAAGAATCAATACTAAAATGTCATCACCTTCCTATTGCTGAGCTGACCACCATCAAGTAACAAATAACAGCATCTCATCTCAAAATTAGTTTCTAGTACATTACTTGCAATCTTTACCGGTTGATTGATAGAAATTCTGCAGCTGAGAACAGATATGAAGGAAAATCTGGAGTCATACTTATGCACACACACAATCTATAAATGGATGCTACAGCTGTTCTAAAAGGAACAGTTCAGCGACATCAGACTGTATTTCTAACAATTGAGGGATTGGATGAGGGTGAAAGAGGAGGAAGGAGCCACAATGTGAGTAAATCTAAAATGTAAATCTCTGCTAAGCCTTGGGGGGCTTTAAAGAGGCTGAGTGCAGTTCAATGGCATTAAGTATAAAAGAGACAATATACCTCACTGGATTGAATACTAACCTATTGCACGTTATATTCCCAGATGACTTGGTAAATGAAATATTTACCAGATCATCTTGGCAAACTCTAGCTAGTAGAATTTAGTGTGCTGCCAGGCACTCAAATATGACTTTCTGTAATGAATTTAAAAGACTTTTGAGCTTTATAGCCCCAAACCAATAATTTTTCTTCTATGAGGTATGTGAATAGGGTATTTGAACAATTAGATTGAGAAATGAAACCCCAACAACAACAATAATAATAATTTCTTTTATTACAGGACATTATAAAGACAGGTAATACAACATGGGAGTTTACACAGAACCCCACCTACCAAATGTGATAAAAAACATGCATTACATACAAGTAATTAATGATACAAGAGGATTTCCGGCAAAGGCTAATTAAGGAACCCCACAGAATCAGGATCACCCAGACCACCAAGGGAAAGCACTCTCTCCCAAGTATCAGTCCTTAACTTACATACTGAAAGTAGACCTATTCATTCTTACAATTTCATTGGAGATAAGCACCACCCTCTCCATCTTCACTTTCTTTTACAAATGAAACTGGAAAAGTTGATAACTTGACTGAAGATGAAAGAGTCAGTCTTCAGTCCTTTCAGCCTCATCCAGCACACAGTCTCTATTGACAGAGGAAAGCTAACTGCCCTTCCAGTTAAAAAAAGGTAGCAAGGTGATCTTCACAATGGATTTGGTTGATAGATGGATTCATCCTACATGCAATAACAGCTGTTCAACAAGTCAGTATGCTCAACAAGTATTTGTAGTTTGGTTTTGTTACCTTGCATGCATCTCTGATAGGTCTATCTGATGGTACTTCTGCACTTGTAGAGTCGATCACAAACCAGTAGTGCTCCTTCATAACACTGTCAAGCCAAGAGTTTCTAGGAGCTAACTATAGTTTTCACTTTGAAAGTCTTCCAGTACATACATATGAGCTCATTTTTGTTGATGCCTAGGGAATGTCTGTCATAAAACATCAATACAAGGAGTTACATGAACATATATGTTCAACCTTGCAAGAGGAAAAAGACACACACACAAGATATACATAAGGTAAAATAAAAAGCATCTAGGGAAACTAGTAGTGGGCAAAACTGGTTTTATTGGTAAAATATAAAGTTTTATTAGTTCACATGCACTTTGGAGACTTAATCTGTCATGTGGTCTAATACCACCGTTTATTCCTTGGATGCCTTTAGCAGGGTCTGCTCTAATGCAAGCATTAGAACCAGGTTCTCATCAGAGGATAACAATATTTTGTTACACCATTTTCTATAGCACATTTATTGCAAAGTGGTACTGTTCTTTAGAAGGTACTGGTGTGAATGATTTCTCCAGCAGATGACTGCTACAAGATATAACAGAAGTCCAGCTCAGTAAGTAATGCCTCAGGAAGCTTCCCCATGTACTAGCAAATCCATCTGTGATCACCTACTTCTAATTGGGTTATTTACAGAATTAAAGCAGTGACCACTTCCCTTCTTTCCTCCACCAGTTTCACCAGTCCAGCAAAAGTCCTAAGAGCTGCCCTACTGTCTTTGACTTAAGCCATAACAAAAAATTAGAAATGGCTTTTTGTGTGTAACATGAGTTTAGATGAACTGTTATGAACAACGCATCTACCTAAATTGTTATGATGGCTGTCCTAACATGCATTCTGGCCTAACACTCATGTCCTTTACACAATTCAAAACTTCTTACATAATCTGTGATCATTTGTTTGCAGTTGGAACGTTTTATTTACATAGCTAAATAATTATCAAATGGACAGTTAAGCTCTGAAATTCTTTAAGATGTGTTTGTTTTGATGTTTTCTCTTTGACACCAACCCTTGCTTTTTATTTAAGTTGTAGGGTTGCATTACATGGTTAAACTGTTCAGTTAAGCAATGGCTGCACCTTCTTTATCATTCAATATATGGCCCTGTATTATTGATTACCAATCAGTTTACTGAAAAGCAATTAATTTCACAGAAATATGTATTTGGACAACTTCATTTTGTTAATTTTGATTTAAAAACAATAAGCAGCAAAGGTATTCTCTTCTTCCCTGATATAATGTGTATCCTGCTTATTGTATTTTGCTAAATTTCTGCAAGCGTTTATCATCAAGGGGCAGTCATTAGTTTTAGTTTCTCAAATAACCTGCAATATCGTGTCTGCAGAGTTAGAATCAAGAAGTTTTATTTCAAATGCTTGATTTCATATATTTAGTATAAGACCTCAGTATTTTTAGATTGGATCCAGAAAAGCAGACGACATTTGTTTTCTTAATATCTGTATTTTTAAAAACCTTTCAAACTTTGGGCATCTAAACAGAATTGATTGCAATGTGTAATTGCTTTGTTTAAGTTTTTAGCTAACTTCTTAATTACGTTTAGTAAGTGAATGGAAGTTGTTTTTTATTATATATATGTTAGCTGCCTACTGAATTACTTATTTGACTGCCATTTACTGGTAGGGAGATCAAGAATGAAGCTGAGAAAATTAATGAAAGGTAAATTCAAAATTCAATCTCTGCCACTTCAAGAACAAGTCTAGCAATTACAGTAAACAAAACAATGGCACACAGTGGTTACATATATGGTTGTGCAGTTCAGTTTACTTTGTAACCACATGGTTCCAGGTTCAATCCCATAGCAGAGCAACTTGGACAAATGTCATCCACTATGGCCTCATGATGACCAATGCATTGAGGATGGAACTTGATGCATGTTTACCATGCAGAAATGTTGTTGTTGTTGTTGTTTGTGTGTGTGTGTGTGTGTGTGTGTGTGTGTGTGTGTGTGTGTGTGTGGTGTGTGTGTGTGTGTGTGTGTGTGTGTGCATGTGTGTGTGTGTGTGAGTGAGTATGCGCGTGCATGTATTTTTCACCAACAAAAGATGTAAACACTGATGAAAAAATCTGATATACTGGTGCCTTGAAACAAAAATACCCTGTACTATTGATTCTGCTTCAGTACTCCCTTGTCCCTCTTGCCATCATAAAAGCCTAAACTAGTAATTGGCTCTTTGGAAACCTTTATCTAAAGATGCTATTGTTCACAAAATGCTATACAAAATAAATATTCTTCTTCAAGCAACAGCAGTCAAGATGCATTTCACAATGTCATATCAAGAATCTCTGTCCTCCATAAGATTTGAATGTCTTTGCCAATAACATCATCACTGTCAAGTAGTCTTCATCCCTTTGAGGATGTGGTAGTTTACAAAAAAAGATTTTGAAGAAAATAAATAGAAACTTGATATTAAGTAACAAACAACAAAAAAGACAAATTGATATCTCACAGAAGTTCTGCTTTACTCACCTAACATAGAAAGTGGGATATGTTGTAAAGCAGTCACAGGCATCTAGCAACCTATAGGCCATCTGCAGCCCACAAGACTTTCTGAATGGTATACCACCTATTGAATCATCAGATCAATCTTCAACATGATTGAACAACCAATCCTAACAAGTTGGAGTTCATAGTATGAGTTGTACTAGCCATCCTTTTGATCACTGAATAGAAAATGTGGCTAATGGGATCTCCATTTGAGTGATTTTCTGAGTCACCATCTCATCCTTGCATGCCAATTTGTCATAAGGTTACCAATTTACAGCTGAGTGGACTAGAGCAATGTGAAATGAAGTGTCTTACCCAAGAACAACACACAGCTGGTCTGGGAATCAAATCTACAACCTCCTAATCATGACTGCAACACTCTAACCACTAAGCCACACACTTTCACAATGAAAAATTATCCTGAACTTTAGTAATGTGGCTTGCAAGATTATGAGCCATGTCTTGTGTGGCCCACTTCTCAGAAAAAAGAAAAAAAGTTGCTTATGTCAGTTCTAAATCATATTTGATGCAAAGCTTACGTCTATGTATAAAGGTCACTCTGACAAGCTTACTGAATACTCTACTTTCAATGCAAAGAGTCAGAACATTTCAAAACAAATTTGCTAACAATGACAAAAATATAAAATTTAGGCCATCCAGAAATGAATTCCAGAAACAAAATGACATCAAATGCAGATCAAAATCCAAAAATGCTTACATAATATCTGACGCACAAAAAAATAAATTTTAAAAAGGAAATATACTAAAAAAATATTCACGTTGCAAAACATTGCAAAAATCTAGTGGTAAAATATACAATGAAATCCAAAGTAGCCAATGTAGGAGTTTTGATGTAGTCACGCAACCTGCTAGAAATAGCAGCTAACTTTTTTCTGAAAGTACACTCTGCTGACATGAATTGGGAGGGGTATACTGGATAATGTAGTCCACTACTTAGTACCCAAGAGAAAGATAAGTAGTTGTGACTGGAATACTTTTGATCATATGTTTACTCAGTCAAAGTTGACCTGGAATTAAAATACAATAAAATCCACATGAAATCACAGTAAACAGTGCTAAAAGTGAACATTAATGACTGTGTAGAATCCCTACAAAGAAAAGATTGCATAATCTTGAAAGACTACAAATTAATATACCCCGTAAAGAGTACATTTACATTTTGTGGACATTGTCAGCCCCAACATCAAGAAAGCAGAATAACAACTTGGAGAGGCATAGTTATTGCTTAGATGTGGTATCTTTAGTAGCCAAAAGATGTTATAATGATTTCTTATATTAGCACAAAGACACAAATTTCATGGAAAGGATACAGTCAATTGAACTTACTCCAGTATATGATTAGCACTTATTTTATTGACCTCAGAAACATAAAAAGCAAAGTTAGTTTGATGCAATCTGAACTCAGAACATGAAAGTAGGTAATTCATCTTTCTGATACCAACTCACCCGAGACTGCCTTGGGTGGGCTGGTACAAATTTCCTGCCTTGGGTGAGTTGGTTAAAATTTCCTGTGAAAATTTCATGTTAATTTATGTTTCAAACATCAGCTTAATAATAATAATTTAGTAAAGTTATTTTACTAAATTCTTTATTATTCAAATTAATGGAAATAAAGTGAGTGTATTTCAACAGAAATATGGTAACAAAAGGGTTAAATAATGCAAAAATTTATAGTAAAACATAAGAGAAAAGTGTGTTGTTATTGTTTAACACAAAGTTAGTCCTGATGTTGCAAACCTTTGATCAAAAGGGTTCTTATTGTAAAACATTCTGGTCTTTTTTTTTTACAAGACATGGTGTATCTAGGGCTACATAATCTGATGTGTCTATTTTCAAAAAGATGGCAAGGTGTGATTGAAGGGAGGTCTAGTTGCTGTTCTTAGCTGTTTGAATGGCAACAAAGAATCTCTCTCTTATTTCACAATAATTAGGTTTACATAAGAATGTCCCATTTCTTTTCATGAAATGAATTTGATGTAACCTATAAGGCATAAAAATATATATCATGATAAATATGTAAGAAAAACATGTACCATAACACCTTCAAGCATGAACATAAACAAAAGTTGCCAATTCATTATGGTCAACTGTACAAGGGCAGTTCATTAAGAGATAGTGGAAGTAACATGCATATATAAGTCCCATAATCAAAGTTTTAGCATTTCACTTCATCTGGAATAAACCTTCAAACATTAGATAGAATTATATGTAATCATATGGAAGAATAGATTTAAGAATAGGTTAATTTCTAAAGAAAGAAGGAGACTAGAATATAACCATTGGTGTAATTTAGCTGATTATCAGTGAATGTGAAGCACAATTTGAACTGAAAAATAATAGGCATACACACATGTATCTTTGTAACTAATATATAGGTAATTAAATCTATTATCATTTCAAATTTTGCTTCACATCCAATGAAGATCTTGGATACCTGTAGAGAACTATGGAATTGATTTAATTATATATACACAGATACATATATCTTTAAAGATAAATGCTTATCTCAAACAGTAGTGTGATAGAATTAATCACTTGATATTTAATAATAACTGTGAACAGTTGCTTGATTCATTTGCTCATTTCCATGCTAGCATAGATTAAATGAATATGTTATTGGGGCTTTGTTTTACAGCTTGATGCCCTTTCCCATTCCCTTCCCTATGCAAATCCTTACCTGTTTTTCAAATAAGAGAATTTTTATTCTACATGATTCTAAAGGCATGAAATAAACAGATTTGCTGATAGGAGAAATGCAAACAGAACATCATGTACAATATTGTAACTTTCAAATAAGAGAGTGGCAGACATAAACAAATACACAGATGCACAGACAGACAGACAGACAGACAGACAGACACACACACACAATGGGCTTCTTTTATAGTTTATGTCTACCAAATCTGCTCACAAGGCTTAGATTAGGATGGATTTATACTAGAAAACATTCATCAAAGGTGCCACACAGTGGAACTGAATCTGAAACTATATGGTTTGGAAGCAAACTTCTTCACCACACAACCATGCCTCAATAGTATATATTAGTGTGTGTTGGTTCCATCAGCTTCAAAGCTTGGGGAAACAGAAGCTGAAAGCTTCATATTCTTCTCAATAGCAAGAAAGACTGAAAATCCAAGTTGGGTTACAGATTGGATTTATGGGCACTCACAACCTATGATACACTGCTTGCCATATATGTGTGTCTGTATAAGTTTATGTATACTTACATATAGACACACATGAAAGGTAAACTTTCAAAGATAAACACGTATAAGCATACACTCACACAAATACATATACTCAAATGTACACATTGTAACAGGTAAGTAGTTTTTTACTGTGATTAGAAAGAGAGAATGCCGAAATTTGATTTAGATGAAGGTTCCATACAGATATTTGGTGTACAATAGATTGAGATTGCAGTGGGTTTTTTTCCCTGGCACAGTGACAGGATATAGACATCTGCAGTGCTGTAGTGCTTTAGTGCACTGACAACAGTCAAGTGACAGCAGTCAAGTGACAGCAGTCAATCAATCTCATATAGAAAGCGCATCAACTGCAATGGAGGATTTCTAGAAAGAGTATAATGGTGTGTTATCTTATGCTGAAAACACAGGGAACAAACTGAGAAATGAATGAATAAGTAACGGAAGGAAAGAATGAAAATAATATTTATAGAATACTTCTGTTGTGTTAAAGTTTTAAACACAATAACCAACTAGAAGCTCTATAACTGGTTTTTCAATAATTTCTGCTCTATGACTTCATTAAAGCTATGGCAAACACCCAAACTACCTGACCTTAAATACAAAACGTTGTCTATTTACAAGCAGCATCTCAGAAATATCCAGTCAAATCCAGGCAGAGTTTTTCATCTATAATAATCATATTTATAATTTCTACACTGTTTTTAAAATTACTTTATATTTGAATATAAATTTTAAATCAGTCTTTTTAGTCAGCTATTATATTTTGTGCCTGTTTACATAAACGTTCAAAGTCCATTGGAGTTGACTTTGCAACATCAATAAAAATAAATCCAAATCATGTTCTGAAATCATTTCAATCTACTGCACCCCTCCAAAACTAATTTGTGATGATTTGTCTAGTCGAGAAATATTATTTTATACATTACATAAATTAGTTGAAAAACCACTGCTGTATAAGGAGTGAAATTATAATCCATCTTGAATGAATAATAACAAATCTATTAAAGAATAGTGACTGACCTGAGTCATAAAGTAAAATCCATTAAATTACAATGATACTTTATAAAGTGTTAGATTGACATTTGTAGAGTGTTAAAAGAACTTGGTGTTAACACTACAATGATGGGTGGATAAAGCTTTAGCGAGTCAGTTAATTGTACATTGCAAGTTTGATTCTCAGTTGAGTCATTTCATCTAACACATCATATCTACAATTTCTAATCACAGTCAACTGACTGGAGTGAAGGGTTTTATTAGGGTTGATATACTAAAAAAAATGAAGTGCTTGGTGATTACCTAATGACTCATTAAGGGTTATGGAATGTTTTGTTATATCACAATTGGCTTAAAATAAGAGACAAAAAAGAAGGAAAGAAAAAAAAACACTGGGAAGAATCCTAATGAAAGACAAATTGGAGTTAAATATTTTGTTTAATAATACATGAATGATTCAACTAATTCTGAATGTCATTAGTTAAAAGACAATACCAAATATGTACTTATCTCTCAACACTATGTTCACCAAACTCTATATGTAAGTGTCACAGGCAGTGATAGAAATGTGAAGGGATGTGAAAGGGTTTCAGAGGGGTTAGCATGACCAAAATTTTCAGCTCACAGAAAGGAGATTTATAATATCAAATCTTTCCTAACCTCAGCCTTATAGACTTTAGCATATTCCTAGTTCCTTAAACCCATTTCCATCACTTATTACAATCATAAAACTCTGCTGCAAGTAGCAGTAATGGTATTTTATTGACAAAGAATTTGTTGTTTGCAGAATCAAGTTTAATTTTTCATCTGGAACAAGCCTGTGCTTTATCTAGGGAACATATTAATTGACATAATGTTATGTAAACCAAAGATAAGCACTGGCTCTATTAGATCCTTGTGATTTGAAAAAGAATAAGGCTTAACTTAGAATAATATTCTAGGGATTACATTGACCATCATCATTATCATTTAATGTCTGTTTTCAATGCTGGCATGAGTTGGATGGTTTGACAGGAGCTGGTCAGCTGGAGAGCTACCTGGGTTCCATGTCTGATTTGGCATGGTTTCTACAGTTCGATGCCCTTCCTAAGGCCAACCACTTTACAGGGTGTACTAGGTGTGCTTCTGTGCAGCACCAGCACAGGCACGTTTATGTGGCACTGACATGGGTGCTTTTTATGTGGTACCAACACCCACAAGTCCACAAGATTAGGAATGCTCAGTGAAGAAGTATGTAGGGGACATGCCAGTATGCAAAGATGACCATGTATTTATTTAGCTTGACATAACTTCTCAAGCACAGCAAACTTCCAGAAGTCTCAATCCTGTCATCCCCTCTGTGATACCTAATATCTGATATACAATACTGTACTTATTTGTGCTTAACGTTGCATTTACAGTTGTCTTAAAGGTTCAGCCAACATCTTTAGATGAAACAGTCACCTTAACAATTACAATACCCAACAATTGCTGGTTAAGTCAGATAAACTTTGTGTTCTATCAGCAGAGACTGGATCAATGATTAATGTAAGGTCTGCTTTGATGACCTACACCTATAACCCACAATAGACATTTTACCTAATCAGATTTGATTAGATTCATAACAGCACAAATAAAGGTGTCCAGAGGATGTTGACACATGCAGACCATCTAGTAAAGACAATGGGTTTGAGTATAGATGGTAGTGATGAGAGAAAGTAACCTGTTTAGAGATCACACACCAACATATGACCACAGTGATGAATATGCAATATATACTTCTCAGATACCAGTTATCAAATACATTCACATTATGGATGCTTTCAGTCTGTAGAGACCTAGTTTTACAGCTACTGCAAAGATTTGACTCTGGCAGTGCCTCAAAAATACAAATTTTAATATAAACTTGGTCTCCTTTCAATATGAGAGACCTGTTGCGTGAAAGCAATACAGTTTAGGTTGCTGTACTTGTTTCCAGGTGTGGTGATTAATTAATGAATAACATTTAGTGGATACTACCACTGAGAGATAAGGCTGAATAGTACTTATTGATAAACAAGTAATCTAAATGAGCTAATGTATTGCAACAATTTAAATTATCATAATAATAGTGACTTTAAGCTTGAGGCCAGAAGGACTCCAAGAAACAAACCAATCCAGAAAAGAAGGATTTGGAAGCTAAAGAACCCATCACATGGTCAGAGATTTAGGGACATCCTCATCAAGAAATTTGATGAGAGGGAGGAGGAGCTTCAGACGTCAGACATAGAAGGTAGCTGGGAATTTCTACGGGACAGCTTGCTGAGGGCCACAGACCAAGTCTGTGGATGGTGCAAAGTCCCTTCCAGACCTAGAGTTACGTGGTGGTGGAATAGTGCAGTAGACAAAGCCATTAGTGCAAAGAGACAGGCCTGGAAAGCCTGGAGGGATGGGGGTAGCAGGGAACTGTACCAGGTAGCCAAAAGGGAGGCTGGGTGGCAGGTATACATAGCCAAAGATGTAGTAGAAAAGAAGTTTTCCAATGTCTAGCGATGTGAGGACCAAAGAGCTGAGGTATTTCGGATTGCCAGACAGTGTGAGAGAGAAAATAGTGATGTTACAGGAGAGAAATGTGTCCGCATGGATGATGGGGCACTTGCTCTTAATGTTGGTGAAAAGAAAGAGGCTTGGAGAAGCCATTATGAAAGACTGCTGAATGAGGAGAATGAATGGGAGGAGGAGAGCCTGCAAAATGTTGACCCAGTAGAGGGACCAGCTATCCGAATAGATAGCTCCCTTGTAGTTAAGGCAATTAAGGATATGAAACCAGGTAAAGCCTCCGGCCCATCAGGAATCACTGCTGAGATGCTTAAAACAGCTGGCTATGTGGGCTATGGCCTAGTCACCCGCATTGTAAACCAGGTAGTTCATAATGGAGTCATACCCAATGAGTGGCGTAGCAGCACCATAGTCAACTGCTACAAGGGTAAGGGTGATGCTCTAGATAGAAATAACTACAGGGGTATTAAACTGTTGGATCAGGTGATGAAGGTCACAGAGAGGGTCATAACCCATCTCATTAGGGAGAGAATTTGCTTAGATGAGATGCAGTTCGGTTTTGTGCCGGGTAGAAGCACCACTGATGCTATATTCCTGGTCCGACAACTGCAGGAGAAGTACCTAGCTAAAGATAAACCCCTCTACATAGCTTTTGTGGACTTGGAGAAGGCCTTTGACAAGGTCCCCCGATCCCTTATCTGGTGGTCGATGCGGACACTGGAGATTGACGAATGGCTAATAAGGGCTGTACAGGCTCTATACAGAGAGGCTGTCAGCAAGGTTAGGATTGGCAACGAATATAGTGAAGAATTCCGGGTAGAAGTAGGAGTACACCAAGGCTCAGCCCTCAGTCCCCTTTTATTCATCATAGTCCTCCAGGCAATAACAGAGGAATTCAAAACAGGATGCCCCTGGGAGCTCTTCTATGCTGATGACCTGGCTCTCATAGCAGAATCACTACCGGAACTAGAAAAGAAATTTCGGGTGTGGAAGCAAGGGTTAGAATCAAAGGGCCTTAGAGTAAATGTAGCAAAGACCAAAGTTATAGTAAGCAGAAAGGCGAACTCAGCACACACACCCTCGGGCAGGTGGCCCTGCTTGAGCTGTAGGAAAGGTGTAGGTAGAAACTCCATAAGATGCACCCAATGTTAGCTATGGACGCATAAGAGGTGCAGCAACATCAAAGGGAAATTAACTGATAAGATAGCTTTCATGTGCGGCAGATGCACAGGGACAATAGACACCACAGACACTCAGAAAACAGATTCCATCACACTCCAGGGGGAGAAACTAGAAGTAGTTGATAGTTTCTGCTACC
This sequence comes from Octopus sinensis, assembly GCF_006345805.1. NCBI lineage: Eukaryota > Metazoa > Mollusca > Cephalopoda > Octopoda > Octopodidae > Octopus > Octopus sinensis. Next base: position 63,983,568 of record NC_043007.1, on the reverse strand, counting down.
TGGGTGACCAAGTTAGTAGTGGAGGTGGATGCTCAGAGAGTATCACCACTAGAATACGAATAGCCCGGGCAGAGTTCAGAAAGCTCCTACCCCTACTGGCGACAAAGGGTCTCTCGCTCAGAGTGAAAGGTAGATTGTATGATGCATGTGTGCGAACTGCCATGCTTCACGGTAGTGAAACATGGGCTGTGACTGCAGAGGACATGCGTAGACTTGAAAGAAATGAAGCTAGCATGATCCGCTGGATGTATAATGTCAGTGTGCACGCACGACAAAGTGTAAGCACCCTGAGAGAAATGCTGGACATAAGAAGCATCAGATGTGGTGTGCAAGAGCGACGCTTGCGATGGTATGGTCATGTACTGCAGATGGATGAGGAGAGATGTGTGAAGAAGTGCCACTCCCAAAAGGTTGAAGGTATCAGGGGGAGAGGTAGACCCAGGAAGACATGGGATGATGTAGTCAAGCATGACCTCAGAGTGTTGGGCCTCACTGAGGCAATGGCGAAGGACCGAGATCTCTGGAGATATGCTGTGACTGCAAAGACCCGGGCTGCTTCCTGCACCAGTACCGCATAGCCCCTGCCCATTCAAAGTACCCTGGATTCCAGAACGTCCCGCTGTGCTTGAGGAGACCTGTTGAGTCAAGTACAAGAACATGAACATGAACATTGAAATAAATATCAATGGAAATAGTAGTTGTGATACCTGTGCCGGTGGCACATAAAATGCACCATCTCAACGTGGCCGTTGCCAGCGCCGCCTCAACTGGCTTCTGTGCCGGTAGCACATAAAAAGCACCATCCGAATGTGGCCGATGCCAGCGCCGCCTCGACTGGCTTCTGTGCCGATGGCACATAAAAAACACCATCCGAACGTGGCCGTTGCCAGCGTCGCCTTGGCTGGCTTCCGTGCCTGTGGCACGTTAAAAGCTCCAACTGATCGTGGCCGATGCCTGACCCCCCGATCCCCCCCCCCGGCACCTGTGCAGGTGGCACGTAAAAAGCACCCACTACACTCGCGGAGTGGTTGGCGTTAGGAAGGGCATCCAGCTGTAGAAACTCTGCCAGATCAGACTGGAGCCTGGTGCAGCCCCTGGCTTCCCAGACCCCGGTTGAACTGTCCAACCCGTGCTAGCGCGGAAAACGGATGTTAAACGATGATGATGATGATGATGATGAATTCCAATTTTCTATCTGTATCAGTGGTTTAGTGGATAAGGATGTTGATATGTTTTGTTTAGAAATAAAGGATCTAAATTCAAATCCAGTCTGGAACAATAAACAAATTCAGGAAAAGTTCACCTGGCAAAATTTAGAGAGTGAACTGAATGGAATGTGTATTAGAAATCCAAAATATGGGGCTAAAAATTTAGATAATTTTAAAGAAGTTGTATTGAAGTACAATGGTGCAGAAATATGGAACCTGACAAAGAACTATTAGCTCAACATGCTCACAAATGTATTTATGCTTTGAATAATATGGAAGACCATAAAACAATGAAATTGGTCTGAGAACAAATAAAACTAAATGACATTAGCAAATATAAAGAGTTGCTGAAATGGAATTGGGCTGGATACATCCAAAAGAATGACAACAGATGAGTGACAACTAGTAGGTATAAAAGTAAATAAACTAAATTCTAAGATACTATAGAAGAAATGGAGAATAACAAGTATGATGGTAGGATAAATTTCACAAAAACTGGAAATCAGAGACTTTGCTGAGCAGTAGGAAAGCAATGGCAGGTGATAACTGTAGACAAGCATTACTGTCATATAAGTGGAGTCCTTCATTAACAATCTTCCATGAAAACAATGTAACATAGTGCAATGGTGCTTTTATTATATGAGTACCATTTGTGTTTTCTTGCTATTGAAAGAGACAAAACTGGCATAGCTTCACTAGAATACACTTTCAGGATACCTGTTCAGTGTGGGTTTTGTGTGAGGTGTGCAGGTTGCATGAGGACAATAAATGGTTGAGGAAGGTTAGTAAAGAATGAAGGATAGTATCATCTGCACAAAAGTGAGCATTGTTGTATGTGACATAGGTCATTGATGTATAGAAGGAAGAGAGTGGGGGTGGACAAAGCTGAATTGCTAAAGTTGATAGAAGAAAGGAACAGAAAGAGCTCTGTTGGCATATGTCGCAACAGTCATAAGAAGCTATCAATCCAAGAGACATGAGATGAGGCCATAAGAAGGCAGTTTCAATAGATTTGCATATTAGATATGGTTGTAGGTTTGCTGTTGTTGAGAGCATTAACAATATTGCTTTCACCAAATATATATATATATATATATATATATATATATATATATATATATATATTTGGTGAAAGCAATATTGTTAATGCTCTCATTCTATGAGTTGAGGTGATGTCTTCTAGTACCTCCAAATTTAATATACAATTATTCATAATTGTAGTGTCCTACGCTGATGAGAAAAATAATTGGGTAAGACATAATTATCTAATTCTTATGCTTTCCTAAAACTTAATTTCGAAACGTACGTCCGTAGGTGACTTAATATTGTATGATTGTCGTCATTTCTTTCTCTCTTACCTGCGTTTGCCTTCTAAGTGCTGTGGTTTTACTGAGATCTCCCTTTTAGTAGAAAGAATAGCTATAACTCTTTGACTGCTATTTCTAAACTCGGTGTGTGGTGAGGCAAATCGTTGCTAAACCCTTAATCACTTAGTATTACTATATATATATATATATATATATAATATATATATTATATATATATATACGTTAAAAGAAAAGTCATAGTCATCACTCGCAAGTGAGCATGGCTTGGTAGCATGAACTATGCTTTTACTAATTCGTTTAGGCACCCAAGACATATACGAAGCATTCAGTGAAATAATGGAATATCCAACAAAATTTCAAAAATTACATTTTTTATTTCAAACATATATTTAAAACTTCAGCTTTATCCATGCAAAACAAAAAAAATTAAATTTCATTCATACTCTTTCACACTGAAATTTAAGATGGCTGTTCAGTAAAAGACAAGTAAGGGATGGGCATGGAGGATTCTAAACATGGAGACAAATAGCCATTTGATAATTAAGTTTGTTTGGCGTAAGTATGTGATGAACTTTTATCCTGTTTTCTATTTTGCAGGTTCCTTTTATCTGTTTTTTTTTAGATGTGTTGTGAAGTTACATTAATTTTACAAAAAAAATATGCAGTTTCCAATCAATGTTTACACTTTCACACTCTCATAATCAAATTTATAAACCAGCTATATTATAAGTGCAAAACCAATTATCATTCTCTGACCGGCCATAGCAGTCAACCTTCTAAGTATTACTGCTCTAAATCTAGAGTGTGTTTCTTTTCGTATTTATTTAATAGTAGCTTAAAAGTCTACATGGGGGTAGACTTTTAAGCTAGCTCATGTGGAAGGCTAATTGGGCTTGCAGCACCAAACTAAAGAGAGCTAAATAGCACGACTACAATACGTCTATAATGACTATATGCCCTGGTGGTGTTTGATCAGAAATTAAGGACAAATGAGAATTAATTCTGTAATGCAATCATTCTACTGCTCCAGTACCAAGTCGAATTCCAACTGTTGGCCAATTTGTCCCAATGTTCTTATCTTAATGTAAAATTAATGAAGTGAATATCATTTATCACCCTCTTGACCTCTGACATCATCTGACAAATGTCACCAAGATGGTGTGAATCAACTGGAGCTTTAGCTGTTAGAAATAGCAATCCAAATGCTTTTAAATCAGATCCCAATGCTGGATGGTCAAGAACCAAATGGTCAGATTTTCAATCCTGAGATCATCCTGATTCCAAAATGGTATAATATGTCTATGTAGAGCAAATGTAGACTGAGATATAGGGGACCCAGATGGATAGACAGAATTTTGCTTTTATTATTATTATTGTTATCATCATTATATACACACACACATACACTCGATTAACTTTTTTCAACTTCCATCAACCAAATCCACTCACAAAGTTTTGGTTGGCCCAAAGCTGTAATAGAAGACTCTTGGCTAACGTACCATGCTGTGGGATTGAACCTGGAACCATGTAGTAGGGAAGAAAACTTCTTACCACACAGCCATGCCTGTAAATAATTCACTAACTCATAAAATATGTTAGGAAAACTTTAAATGGCTTTTGTGCCAAATTTGTAAAATGTGGAATATTCCTTTCCTCCACTGAATGTGTCATATATTCTGATCAAGTTATTCCTTGTGTATTTTAAGCTTCCAGACAGTTTGTGTGCAAACAAATATTGGAGGTCCAATAATAGACTACTAATCAAATGAAAATCAAGTTATCATATCAAGTATCACATATCTAAATGATCTAACTTATCTGCAAAAAGGATAAATAAATAAAAAACAAACAAATCTGGACAAAAGTGTTAGTGCAGTGTCTCAACATCCACAAATGGCTTTTATTCTTTTACTGGTTTTAGTCATTAGACTGCAGCCATGCTAGGACACCATCCCATCTTGAAGGGTTTAGTTGAACACATCAACCCCAGAACTTATTATCTTTTCCAAGTCTGGTACTTAGTCTATCAGTCTTCTTTGCTAAGTTACAGGGAAGTAAAATAGACCAACGCTAGTTGTCGAGGCATGGAAGACAAACACAAAACAGAGACTTATACACTACACTTGGTGTATGTGTGTGTGTGTATATTTGATGGCTCATCGTAATTACGATGTACCATCGATTTGTACTACCAGCCAACCTATGTTGACTGGAAAAACATAAGAGAAATTGTCTCTTTTATCAGCTTGCAGCACCACTGCCTGGTTTCTGTGACTGAAGAGGAAATAACTACTCTGAAATGCTTGCATCTCACAGGTGGTGCTGTGAGCTGATTTGGGTATATTTACATCATATGTCTACAGCAAGAAATTTTCTTCATGACAAAACACAGTGAAAGGCTTGTTTACAAGTTCAAACATGCTTTTAGCATATTCATATTTTTCACTGTTTAACGCTCTCACATCATAATATATATATATATAAAAATATAAATATCATCATCATCATTTAACATCCATTGTCCATTCTGGCATAGACAGTTTGACCATAGATGGCTAGCTGCACCAGATTCCAGTCTGGCATGATTTTTATGGTTGAATGCCCTCCCTAATGCCAACCACTTTACAGAGTGTGCTTTTATGTGGCACCACATGGGCGATTTTTCATGGCACTGCATGGGCACTTTTACATGGTGTTGCATGGGCGTTTTAATGTGAAACTGCATGGACACTTTTATGTGACACCGCTATGAGTGCTTTTCACCACCAGGGGGACTGGTCTTAACACTTCTGCTGTAGAGTACGGGTCTTCTTGAGTATAGCAAGGTGCCAGACATCTCAGTCCTTTGTCATCTCACCTGACAGATCCAGCATCCTGAAGTTTATTCCATGTCTTCCTGGGTCTCTCACTTCCATGTGTTCCATCTACTTTGAGAGATCAGTGCTTCTTTATGGAGCTGCCAGCATCCATTTGCATCACATGACCAAACCAGCGCAGTCTTCTCTCTAGCATACAGCAACTAATTCCTCTTGAAACACTAGCACTCTGGCGAACATGTACACTTACATTACACATCTAGCAGAGTATACTCATACATCATCATCATCATCATTTAATATCCATTGTCTATGCTACATATATAAGCAATGTAGCTAGTTGTAAAATCTCAAGAAAAGATGAAAGTAGTAACTATACTAACAAGTAAAGTTAATCGCCACATTGTTACTACTAGTTTAGCCCCAGTTGGTTATTGGTGCAGCATTGAACCCTGTACATATATATTGTCACCAGAGGAGTGAACCTTTACCATCCTCCATCAAACAATAGGATCATGTGACTGACTTAGTTTCAAGCTAGTTTGCTCATCTTCAATAGTGAACACTTGATTGCCAGAGAGGTGGCCAAAATCCGCACCAGCCAGCAATATATTGTAAACAAAGTGACCATCAGTCACTGATTTGCAACAAGCAAAGTAGCTAGTTGTAAAATTTCAAGAAGAGATGAGAGTAGTATCTATACTAACAAGTAAAGTTAATTTTATGTCTTTATTGCCCACAGGGGGCTAAACATAGAGGGGACAAACAAGGAAAGACAAAGGGATTAAGTCGATTACATTGACCCCAGTGCAGTTAATCAACCCCGAAAGGATGAAAAGCAAAGTCAACCTCGGTGGAATTTGAACTCAGAACATAATGGCAGATGAAATACTGCTAAGCATTTCGCCCGGTGTGCTAACGTTTCTGCCAGCTTGCTGCTGTAAAGTTAATTGCCACATCAAAATGGCTGTTCTATGTTACAACTAGTTTAACCCCAGGCAGATCATCTGTCAGCTGGTTATTAGTGCAGCACTGCACACTGTACATATACATTACCAGCAGGGGAGCAAACCTCTACCATCCTCCAGCAGACAACAGGATCACGAGACTGACTCAGTTTCAAGCTAGTTTGCTCATCTTCAGTCACAAATACCTTATACATACATAAATAGACACACACACACACACACACACACACACACACACACACACACAACACACACACACACACACACACACACACACACATGCATATATATATAATCTAAGGTCCCAGTAGGGTATTTCCAGAGAAGCACTCAACCTGAGTTCTGGGCTATCAACACTGTTAGATTGCAGACTAATAATGAAGTTCTTGAGGTGTAGAAAATTCTGGCTTCATGATGGTAAAATCGTTGTGTGGGTGTAGCAAAGAGTAAAATATATATATATAAAATGAGTTACTAACCCTAACCCTAAAAGTTTCCATCTACCAAATTTACTCAGTGGGCATTGATTGCCCCAAGGCTATTGTAGAAGACACTGAAGGAGCCATGCAGTGGGATTGAACCTTAAGCCAGGTAACTGTGAAGCATGCTTCTTAACCATAAAGCCATACCATTTCAAATATAATTTTTTACCAAATACCGCAGTAAGAATTCACTGTATAGGAATAGATACTTGATGAAGAAAAGTTACTCGTATGAAATCAACTTCATATCATAAAAGAGATCTACCTCTTATCTGTTTAACACTCTAGAAAATAATCAAGATGCAAATATGTATTACAAATAAAACATTATTTCCCAGATATGAAACTCAATTCAGTTATTGGTTAGAAGAAGTGAAAACTGAGATATCAGTTTACAAACACACAATACATAGATACACAATCAAAACTGATCCATACCTCTCAAAGCTTTGTCAAGAATTTCACAGCTTGTTGAAAGTTTGTCCACTTTCAAAGCAGGAGGGACATTACTTTGCTTTGTTAAATTAAAGGCTGAAGAAGAAGAAAAAGAAGAAATATTATTATTAAGTAGAAGGAAATATTATTACCTTGTTGTCTCCTATACACATACATGTATATCAGCCTCCTCATTATCTTTTAACTTTTATTTTTTTCAGTCATTTGACTACTGTCATACTGGGGTACCACCTTGAAGGGTTTTTAGTCACACGAATCGACTCTAGGACTTATTTTTTGAAGCCTAGCACTTACTCTATCAATCTCTTATGCTGAACCACTTAGTTATGGGGATGTAAACACACGACCACCAATTGTCAAGCAGTGATGGGGGACAAATGTAGATACAGAGAGAGAGAGACACACACACACACACACACACACACACACACACACACACACACATATATATATATATATATATATATACGTGGGACTTCTTTCAGTTTCTGTGCACTAAATCCACTCACAAGGCTTTGGTTGGCCTGAGGCTATAGTAGAAGATACTTGCCCAAGATGCTACACAGTGAGACTGAACCTATGAGGGATGTTCAATAAGTAATGCCTCTGACCCACTTGCAGTTGTTTGATCTAGCTGAAATTTTGCATGTGTAATTATTTATATCTCTATAGATTAAGTGGCAAATTACAGCTCTGAACTAATTATGGTTTCTGATTTATAGGTGTTTGAACTGAGTCAAGTGTGAAATGGAGCCTGTTGAGTGTCGAGCAGTGATCCGGTTTTTGTATTTGAAAGGACGCACACCACGGGAGACTTTTGATGAAATGAAAGTAACTTCTGGTGATGATGCCCCATCATATGACCTTGTGAACCGCTGGCATCGTGAATTCAAACATGGTCGGAGCTCTGTAGAAACAGCTCCCAGATCTGGTCGCCCCACTTCTGCCATTCATGAGGCATCTGTCCGCCAAGTTGAGGCTGCCATTTTGGAAGATCGACGCATAACTATTCGCCAAATAGCCCATGAGGTCAAGATTAGTACCGGGTCTGTGGAAACTATCATTCATGACCATTTGCATATGCAAAAGGTGTCTGCCAGATGGATTCCCAGGTTGCTCACACCTTTCCAGAAGCAAGAACGCGTCGAGTGCTCAAGGATGAATTTGGAGATGTGCCAAGAAGTAGGTCAAAATTTTTCAAAAGACTGATTACACAGGATGAAACCTGGGTCCATCACTATGATCCAGAGACCAAAGCCCAGTCAATGCAGTGGAAGCACCGTGACACTCACCCCCTCCAAAGAAGGCAAGGGTGCAGCCCTCTGCTGGCAAGGTCATGCTCATAGTCTTCTGGGACCAGGACGGAATAGTGATGACAGATTTCCTGGCAAATAGTACCACAATTACAGGAGCCTATTATGCTTCACTTTTGAGGAAATTAAGAGAAGCTATCAAAATCAAGAGGCGGGGCAAGATCAGCAAAGGCATCCTTCTCCTGCAGGACAACGCTCTGGTCCACAACTCGCGTGTTGCCGGATCAGAAGCACAGGCGCGCAGCTATGAACTCCTCCCCCATCCCCCTACTCTCCTGACCTTGCACCCTCTGATTTTCATCTCTTCCCAGCCATGAAGTTGTTTTTGAAAGGAAAGCGTTTCCCAG
>NC_043007.1:63929734-63974550 GCF_006345805.1 Octopus sinensis | reverse complement strand
TTGGTTGCCATTTCCCCCAGCAGAAAACAGAATTTCGAGGAAGCATGCTGTTCCTTCATTTGCAAAAAACAAACGAACAAAGGAGAAGCACTGCAAAACAAAGATGCACCACATGGTAGTACGACTTCACTTGACAATGCTGGTCGGCATTACTGATGCTTGAAGATTGCATCAAGTGGCTTTTAGCAGCAGAAGTCTGCATGACAATGGGTTTGTCGCACAGAGAACGTTTCTAGTCACTTTCGGGTACCTATATATATATATATGTATGAATATATATGTATACAGGGTGTGTAAGATATTTGAGGACAGATCTGTTTTGGAAATTACTCAATGGCAGCTTCCAAAGAAGCTTTGGTGTTATGGGTGTGTTCATTGAAATCTCTCTCAACAACGCCCCCACATATAATAGTCCAATGGATTGAGATCTGGGGAATCTGATGCAGCCCTCTGGCTTACCAGTCAAACCATCTAACCCATGCCAGCGTGGAAAGCAGGTGTTAAATGATGATGATAATGCATATATTATTGATTTCAAATTTTGACACAGCTTGCAGGATGGGGTAAGTTGATTACATCGACCTCAGTGATCAACTGGTACTTACTTTTTTGACCTTGAAAGGATTATTTTCCTGCCAGATATCATTCCTGTTACTACCCTTATGTTTTCAAATAAGGGATATTTCTTTTTTTCCACATGTCCTCAAAAATACAGAGTTAGTACATAATCTGTTGACAGGGAATGACATCTGTCATTGTTTGTAGCTCAGCATTTTTATGTATGAAATATAGACATTTGCATAGACACACATATATCAACATACGCATGCATGTATGCACATATGCACACACATACACACGTAAGATGGGCTTCTACACAGTCTTTGTCTACCAAATTCACTGACAAGACACTGGTCAGCCCAGAGCTACAGAAGACGCCCAAAATGCTGCACAGTGAGACTGAATCTGAAACCATGTGTTTGAGAAGTAAATTTCTTAACCACACAGTCATGCCTGCACCTATATACTCACTTGATGTAAAACCCAACTGTTTTAGCAACCCATTTTATAATGTTCCCTATTTGTTGCCAAGAACCAACTGTTGTTATTATTTTTTGGATAGTTAAGGCAATGAGCTAGCAGAATTGTTTGCATACTGGACAAAATGTTTAGAGGCATTTTGTCTGTCTTTACATTTTCAGTTCAAATTCTGCCAAGGTTGACTTTGCCTTTCCTCCTTTTGGAGTTGATAAAATAAGTACGAGTTGAATACTGGGGTTGATGTAATCAACTATCCTTCCCACCAAATTTCAGACTTTGTGTCCATAGTAGGAAGTATTATTTCTTTGATAGCTTCAAGGTGGCGAGCTGGCAGAATCATTAGCACACTAGGCAAAATGCTTAGCAGCATTTCGCCAAACCTTACGTTTTGAGTTCAAATTCCGCCAAGGTCAACTTTGTCTTTCGTCCTTTCAGAGTTGATAAAATAAGTACCAGTTGAGCACTGGGGTTTGATGTAACTGACTTACCCCTTACTCTGAACTTGCTGGCCTTGTGTCAAAATTTGAAATTATTTCTTTGAGAGTTTTATATGAGCTTCTGCTGCGTCACCTGCTGGATCTCCATGCTTCTTAGGGTGTATTATTGTGAGTTCTTATTTTCACAGTGTTCAGATGTGTATAAACTCCTCCTATTCAATTTGTTTTGCAGTGGGATTTGCTTGTTATTTCTTGTGCTATATTAGTGGTGAGTGTAATGTTACGTGGTGTTGTGTGGTAAGTGTAACATCAGTTGTGTTATTTTATTGGGTAAATCTTATAGATTACATGTTGTAAGAGCAGTGATGTTTTATTTTATGAGGTGCTTATTGTATAGGGTGTGTGTATTATGTGTAAAGATTGTTCTATTTGGGCTGTGCTCTTGAAATGCTAATGTCTTGTGCAAGATGTGGGCTGTTCCTAGTAGAGTTATTTTTTTGACAGTATGTTGAGTTGTAAGTCTTGGTATAGCTTCTATTTTGTTGTTGTTGCTATTATTATTATTATTATTATTATTATTATTATTATTATTAATATTATTATTTTCTGCCGAGGTCAACTTTGTCTTTCATCCTTTCGGAGTCAATAAATTAAGTACCAGTGAAACACCGAGGATCAATGTAATTGACTAATCCCTTCCCTTGCAATTTCAGGCCTTCTGCCTTTAGTAGAAAGAATTACTACTACTACTACTACTACTATTATTATTATTATTATTATTATTATTATTATCATTATTATCATTATCATCATCATCATTATTATTATTATCATCAACTTAGCCTTTCATTCTTCCAGGGAAACTAAAGTACCAGTGAAGCACTGGGGTTAATATAATTGACTATTTCCTCCCCACAAGATTTTTGGCCTTGTGCCAATGTAAGAAGTTATCATCATCATCCACATTATTATTACTATTACTATTATTATTATTATTAAACCAGACTACTAGAAGGAAATGAATGCTCAACAGGTTTATTTGATAAGACAAGTGCTTATGTGAGACTGGGAAAAGAGAGGTTAAATTTCTAAACTGGATAGGAAGAGAATAGGAGATAGAGAAGTGGAGTGTTTTTGTGCGTGCACATGTGTGTGTGTGTATGTGTGTGTGCATATATGTCTATGTGAGTGCATGTAAAATATGGATGTGAGTGTGTATGTATGCTTTGTGCATGTGTGTGCGTGTGTGCACATGTGTAGTAGGGTGAAAGCTAAAAGTTACCATGAAGTAATATAGTTTGTTCTCTGCGTAAAGAGGCCATATCTTTTATGTATGTTGAATGATGGGATGTGGAAATATGCCCAAAAGGTGAATGAACATATTGCTACCATCACACCATTCCCAGCTAGAATGATAATAACAACAAAAAACAAAAACTGGAAACAATGTTCCTTCCCATTCCACATATGAAGGGAAACATTACAACAACAAGAGGAACAACAACTACTGCTGAAGCAGTAGTAATAGCAGCAGCCACCATTGAATAATGTAGTCTCATGCATTTCATAAAAAAAAAGAGAAAATGGTTGTAGCTGGAGCACTTTTGATCATAGATCTGCATTACCATGCCTAACCCAGGGCTAAATAACATCAGCAGCAACCACTTGTAATCTCATAATGAACACATTACTTTCACTACATTCTTCATCACAACCATCCTGCACCAACACAATAACATTCCCTACCCCCTATAACTTCATACTTGTAAAACACCAATAAAATCAATACCATCACTAAATCCACTACATCAAAAACCATTACAAGCATTATCAACAAAAACACAACTCTCTTCCTGCTTGGATGGCTTCCCCAATTCTCTGACTATACACTGTTCATTTAAAAATTTTCCACTAACCTACTACTGTCAAAGATGTAGAAACTCAGTGATAGAAGTTTTTGAGACAAATTAAAAGGCTTTGACATTGCTAACATTAAGACAAATTGTTTAAAAACTCTGGCTCTAGAATTATTCCATATTTTTAAAATATTTTGTTTCTTTTTCTGTCAAATTATTTCATTGATACCTAAAGAGAGCAACAATAGGTACCTGGACATTGAACAAGCACCCAAGAGATTGACTGTGAGGTTGGTGGCTTGTATCCGGTCATTGCTACTGCAGTGTGTCCAAGGCTATGTCAGTTAATTCTCATTTAGCCCTTTCTACTTAACTATAAAACAGGTATCATTAAATGAGAACAACGCAGTGTTACAAGAAGTGGTAGTATTGTAAATTAGTCAAGTATTTCCTTAGCTAACAATGCTCAGTTCAATCCTCTTCCTAGCTGTGTAACCAGAAGAGGAGTTGAATTTTTCAGGTAATAACTAGATATCAATGGATTTGATTCTGAAGAGTTAACTAATTAACTTGATTGTCTCTGACAATAGATGGATAGAACAAAAAATTATTTAAATAGCAATTCAGTTTTTTTGTTATAGTCTTTAGTGCTTTTCTTAACATTGATTGAATTATTATTTATCTAATCAAGTATATATTTACACTTCTAGATTTTAATTTATCAAACAAATTAAGACTGCACTTTAAAAATTGTCACTCACCCCATTAGTCTCAAACAAATAAACCATAACATAAATTTCTTTGCAAGGATTAAACTTTGAGCTACATATTTTCCCCTAATAATTCCATACATTGATAAAAGACAATAAATTTAGAGACGAAAAACATTGTCATTTGGAACTATTTAGTTTACACCTGATACTTTCTTAATTGACCCCTTTCTCCTATCAAGGTGAGAAAAAGTAAAGATGACACTGATAGCATTTGAACTCAGGTTATATAAAAGTGCAAAACTAAAGACCATATGGAATTCAGTTTTTGCACTCTACAAATTCTCCTGCTTCACATCCTTTGAAAAACCCTGAGTCACACTAAAAGCAGAGGCTGTGCTAAGACAGTCCATACAATAAACTTTGTACACATTCAACCTTCTGCCACACTGCACCTTATAATCATCACCACCCTATAGCAGAAGACACTTACCCAAGGTGTCATGTAGTGGCACTGAATTTAAAACTATATAGTTGGTAACTGAACTCCTCATTTACACAGCCATACCTGTGCATGAATGCTAGAAATCCTCATTCCCTGTTCTCTGAAGTCAATCCATCAAAAAGTGGTCACAGATGCTCACAGACACTTCTGATTTTGAAATACTGAACAATTGAGCTTATCTATATATCTACAACTCTAACGTCAAGAATAAATAACTATTTAAGCTTTCTTTTTTCCTTATTAATCACTGCACACCTGAATCCCTTGTCTTTTTATGACCAGTCTGTTTATATCAGAAGTTAACTAAACAGGGATTTGTGTCATAAAATAATGAGTTCTGAATTTTTTATCATCAAAATGTGTAAGTTACAATACATAACAATAAAAAGTTGTATATTCACCTGTGACAATAGGTAACATAGGAATAGATTCAGCAACAGCTCCTTTTAGAATTTGCACATCTCGGGATGATAGATTTGTTGCTCTTTTTAAATCAGGATTGGATAAACTTAATATCTCAGGGAAAGATTTCAATTTTGCTGAATAAATGAAAAAAATAAAAAGAGAAGAGAAAACACAATTATAAAATATATCAATATCATGACTTTGTGAAAAATGTTGCTGTTATTAATATTGTAAGAAATCATTATGAATGGCAGAATTGACAGAGTTTTGGAAAAAATACCAGGTGGTATTGCTTCTGGCTTTTTACTTTTTGAGTTTAAATCCCACCAAAGTTAATTTTTACCTTTCACTTTTCCAATAAAGTACCATTCAAAAAAAAAAGGTAAATTTAATTGGTTTAACCCTTCCTTCTAAATTTGTGATCTTGTGTCTATCTTAGAAACTATTAATCATTATTGAGGACAAAGAATGGAAGAATCAGCAGAACACTGAATAAAATACCTTACAGTATTCTGCCTCTTTGTGTTTCCAGTTCAGATCTCACCAAGATTGACTTTGCTTTTATCCTTTTAGAGGCCATACAAATAGAGCAAGTCAAATATTGATTTCAAATTTTGGCACAAGGCTAGCAATTTCTGGGTGGAGGCTAGTCAATTACATCATTCCCAGTGCCCAACTGGTGCTTACGTTATTGACTCCAAAAGGATAAAAGGGAAAGCTGACCTTGGTGGAATTTGAACACAGAATGTAAAGACAGACAAAAAGCTGTTGAGCATTTTGCCTGGCATGTAACAATTCTGCCAGCTTGCCACCTTAGAGCAAGTTAGATATTGGTCTCAATCTAATCAACTGTACTGTCCTACATATTGAATGAACTTGTGATGATGTTAGAAATTAACATTATCCTTACTTGTGGATTTAATTACATTCCTTTACATTAGGTGCTCAGATCTCACTGTGATCATCTCTTAGTCAAGTACCATCGTTAATTAACAAGAATTACACACTTTACCCACAAATGTGCTGCCTTATTAGAAACTATTATTATTAGTAATAATTAATTAGTGATATGTCAAAAGCAGTTGAACACTAGACTAGATGTCTACCATTTTGAGTTCAAATACTGCCATGACTGACTTTATTCTTTTATTCATTCAGGTTTGACAAATATGTACCAGGAATTTAGAAAGTTTGATTTAACCCTTTAGCATTTAAACTGACCATATCTGGCCAAAATATTCTGCCTGTTTTATGTTCAAACTGACCAGATTTGACCTTTCATACCTCCCCTACAATATCATTAAAAAAATTTTCAATCACGTCATTGAAATCTTGAAAGTATGAGATAATGCATGATTAATTCAAAACAATGTGAATAAATAAGCACTACATTTGAAAGACTAATCTGAATTCTAAAGGGTTAATCAATTATGCTTGTAATATTGTACCAAAGTAGGAAAATCATGTTTTTATAAATACTTTCTGCAAATATTCAAATACAATTTCAAGTGAGAACCTTGTAAAAATGACTACAAACTAAGCAAAGGCTTAGACATTATTAGTCAAAATCCATAATAAAATAGAAAATGCATAAATAAACTTCAGAGAAATACATTTTTATTTTATACGCACACTTAACACATACTTACACACATATTCTATTCCTAAAATAATAACACCAATAATGATCGACTTATTCTCTGGAGAAAAAAAATCTTCATAAAAAAATAAATTTAGATGTCAACAGACTATCTAATATAAAGGAGATACATACTCATGGGGAAAAAATTAGCTGATAAAATATAAATAATAAACAGTGAAAGATATAAACAAAGGATATGATAAATGTCAAATAACAAAATATTCAAAAAAATCAAACTACAAATACAGATTTCTAAAGTTAACAAATATATTTCTAACATTATAAAACCATAAGTAATGAAAGGCAATATCCTTACTCTAAAAAAAAAACTAAAAGTAAAACTTGTATGCTTATAGGTTGCTAACCAACAAAATGTAAACTACAATGGTACTAATAAAATATGAACACAATAGATTATGAGAAATATCTGATAGTAAGATAGTAATAAAATGATTGTATAGATCTACCTTCAAAACTAGTTGGAGTTCTCAAAAATACCTAGGAAACAGATAATAGATATTAACCAAATAATTTATACAACAGGCATAGTAATCACAAAGGGAAATGGATACTGTCTCAAAGGCCATCATGATGAAGCATCTAAACCCACATTAATATCAAAGAAAGACATTTTAATTAGAAAAAAAGAAAAAGAAAAGATATACCAATTATTATAAAATTTTGACATAAAACCTACAAGTGAGTTAAAAAAATGTAAGAAATATATGGAAATATAATGAAGGGAAAAATTTATGAAGTAGAAGAGTGCCTGAAATATAGAACCTCTATAAAAATTACAAAGAATCCAAATAGGAAAAAGCAGTAATACTTATACGAACAGAAGAAAGAGGTTTTATGGAGAATTACAGGCATGACTGTATGATTAAGAAGTTTGCTTCCCAGCCATATAGTTTCAAGTTCAGTCCCACTGTACTGCTTCGTAGGTGTCTTCTAAATTAGCCCCGGGCTGACCAATACCTTACAAAGCAGAAACTGTGGAATCCTGTAACGAGTGTGCATTTTTGTGTTTTGTTTGTCTCCCTGTTGCTTGACAACCAGTGTTAGTCTGTTTATGCCCCCATAACTTACCAGTTCAGCAAAAAGAGTCCAACAGAATAAGTACTAGATTTAAAAATTGTTACAGAGATCAATTTGCTTGACTAAATCCTTTAGAACAAGTAAAAGAATAAGAATAAACCGAAAGTCAACTGACCACCAACAAGAGAAGCAGAAGAATTTTGGAGAAGTATACAAAATTATAGAGAGCAGCAAGGCCCATAATGAGCAACAAATCCGAAACAACAACAATAAGGAAAGCTGTTCTGATGTTCATCCATTTCTTATTTATTCTATTCTTTATTTGGAAGAAATAGTTAAATAATAATGACAATGAGCTTATTGTACACAACACTACAGCTTGTTGGAAAAGGGTAAAAGAGGGGACAGGAAGCAGCATTAAGTCAAATAAAGACAGCAATAAGTGCGTGCACAGTACACAATTTAAAATATAAAAAGAGAGAAAAATGAACAGGGAAAATGCTACAGAGGAAAGGGTGAATAGGCATGTCAGGAGTAGTGTTGGAAAATTTTGGGAAGCATGGAACTTTTGAAGAATGTAATGTTCTGACAGCTAACAATCATCATAGATAGTTTATTTCATGTTTCAACAATTCTAACCAAAAGTTAATGAATGATAAATAAAAATAAATTTTCCCAACATGTGAATGTAAATATATACTGCTAACTATTATAGCCCATAATATATGAAAGAAATTGTGTTGTTATGTATCTATGAGCGTAAAAGTATTTTAATAGTATCCCTTTGAATTTTTTTTTCCGTTTTACATATAACCCATATTTCTGTCATTGCATTTAATTTCTTTGTATGACTACTTTCATTTTATGCACAACCACAATTTATGTATTGTATATCCAAATAATTAACTGAAAAAGTAAAACTTGGAAAAACAAATACAAAAAAATCCCTTTTTTGTGTTATTTTGCTATTTTGCTCCATAATCATTCGTTAAATATTAAGAATTTCTAGTTTCTGAATTATTAGAGAAGACACACAAACAGTTTATAAAACAAACTGAACAGGAACAGAAGTATTTAATTTTGTAATGGTTGGGTATATTTGATGAGAGAAGGGATGACAATAGTAGACTCAAAGAAGCGAAAAGGAAGGCAGCTGATCCCCACAAATACTGTGAGTACTACCTCCCATTCTTTGGCTTATTAATTAAGAGATTATGGTTTGGTAGCAGGTACCATGTTTTTTGCCAATTATTTTAGGAACTTATGTTGTCATAAGCAGACATTTATACTCCCAGTTTGTTCACTCTTAATTTGGTAGAATATCCAAGTTGTAATAGTTGGAAGGAGTAAGGGTAGCAGCAACAACTGGCTAGTTCTCATTAGTAGACTAGAGCAACATGGAAAGAAGTGCTTTGCCCAAGGACACAGTGTGCTTTCCTGTCCAGGAATTGAACCCATGACCTTATGATCATGAGTCACCCAAATCACATACAAGGTATAAACATCCTAACCACATATACAAGGTATAAATAGGAAGATGGTATAAAAATAGAAACCTAACAAATCAGAAAGTATAGGCATGTGAATAACTGTATAGTTAAAAAACTTAATTTGTAACCATTAATTCCAGTTTGATCTCACTGCACAGCACCTTGGACAAGCATGTTTTACCAGAGCCTTTTGTTGACCAAAAACTTGTAAGCAAAATTGAATAGCTAGGAATTTTACTGAAGCCAATTGTATAAAAACATGTGTGTGTGTGTGTGTGTGTGTTGAATATCAACAAAAGATATACATATCAGTAAGATAATAAACCAATGTGTCAAACAAAAACACTTTGTGGTATCCCTTCTATCTAAATTAGACACACACCCTTATTACTCTAAAATCTGAAATGAAGGTTCATGGGGAAATTGTAACCAATGATACTATTGTTAACAAAATGTATGACATATAAAATAAAATAGATAAAATCATTTAAATAAAAGTAACCCAATACATCAAAGAACCAATAACTAAAAGGTTTCTAGAACTGATAAAAATAAGCTGAATGAAACATTTGTAAAAACATCTAAGAGTCTAACAAAAAATTTGAAAACAAAAATGGCTTCCTGAATAAATAAAACCCATCCTAATTCTACGAAAATAAAGAATCATCAAATCTCTAAAAGAAGATAATTTGTCTATTTACAAACCTTCACATTAATTCTTGCACAAATGATAAATTGTAAGATGATGGAAAGCAATATTCTTCTTAAGATATAAAGATTTAGGGATTGTGAAGATCAACCACGCATTAGACAATAGATAAATAATCTTTTATCTTATCCTTGGTGCAGTCATTAGACTGCACTCATGCTGGGGTATTACCTTGACGGGTTTTCATCAAATGAATTGATCACAGGATTAATCTTTCTAAAGCCTGGCACTTATCTTATTGGTCAATTTTGCCAAACCACTAAGTTATGGGGATGTAAAGAAGTGGACACTGGCTGTCAAGCAGTGGTGGGGGACAAATACAAAGATACACACACGTACATATATATATATCCCCCTCCCACCCTCTCTCTCTCTTATATATATATATATATATATATATATATATATATATATATATATATATATATATATGTGTATATATATATATATATATATATATTATATATTATATATATATATATATATATATATATATATATATATATATATATATATATAGTTGACTTCTTTTAAATTGTCTACCAGATCCATTCACAAGGCTTTGGTTGGCTAGAGGCCATAGTGAAAGACACTTGCCCAAGGTTCCATGCAATGATGCTGGAATGAACCGGAATGGACTAAACAGAATACAGTATTCACAGATGAGAGAAGAGGTGAGGAATACATATAGTAGTACTTAATACATAAGATCTTTATAATATTAACATTCAAAGTCTCTTTGTTTGTGTGTTCTATAATTTTAGCAAAACTATACATTGTGCCAATAAAATCTTCCAACAAATGTACTCTTAAATACACAATCTTTTACTTAAAATATCTTCCACTTCATTCATCAACCTAAAACCCTGAAAAACCAAGACTGCTGTTGATTATTGTTTTAATACAGCCCAGTAATTTTGAGCTGTTCAAGAAATGTAAAAATTCATGAATAACAGACACACACACACATGTGCACACACACAGACATATACCCACACAGACACTAGCATACATATACACACACACTCACTCATTCCCCAACAAACACATAGGAACATACATCGACCGAGAGAGAAAGGGAGAAACTCCTTTTAATTTGCATTCTCTCGAGTTAGAGCATTTTAACTCTTTAGCATTTAGATTATTCCGTCATATATATTACTTATTTATTCACATTGTTTTGAATTAATCTAACATTATCTTGTAACTTTGAGATTTTGATGATGAGATTGTTTATTTTTAGAATGACACTGCAGTGTAGGTGTGAGAGGCTTGAACTGGTAAGTTTGAAGCTAAAACAGGTAAAATATTTTGGCTGGATATGGCCAGTCTAAATGCTAAAGGGCTGAAGATTCAGGCAAACAGACATAGATATCTATAATAAGGAAAAAACACTAAAATGATTTATTTTTAACAATGCTAGCTAAATAATATTAACTTTTACTGATGGTATCAAGTGGAATCAGCCCAAAACCATGTGGCTATGAAGCAATGTCTACACCATAACTTTTGTTCCTATGTTGAATTATATCCTTTTTTTTTCATACAGTTTATATACTTAAAGTAATATATAACACATACATACATATATGCATACATACATACATACATACCTACATGCATACATATATTGGGTCATCCCATAAATAATGCAGTTTTTTTATACTTCTTTTATTTTTCAAAATTAAGATAACCAAAGTTCTTTTTTAATCTAAAATATACTCTTCATTTTCAACAATTTTCTTCCAGCTATCTGTTAGACTTGCAAGGCCCCTCTCCCAAAATTCACTTGTCTGTGATGAAAAATACTCCTCCAGTACTATTCTGACCTCGTCTACAGAATTCATATTTTTTTTGTCCAAATGATTTTGAAGACTGCAAAATAAATGATAATTGGATGGGCAATGTCTGGCGAATATGATGGGTGGGGCATCATTTCCCATTCAAACTACTCTAGACTTGGAATGTCATCCTTGCTGTATGTGGCCGAGCATTATCCTGATGGAAGAACACCTTTCGTCTTGAAAGCAAAGATGGTCATTTTTCTTCTAGTGCTGACTTAAGCCACTCAAGCTGCTTGCAGTAGATTTCCTTTGTTATCATTTGGTGTGGGTTTAAAAGTTCAAGGTGAACTAAACTTTTCATATCCCACCAAACAGATAACAATACCTTACATGGGTGAAAACCTTCTTTAGCCTGGGGTGCTGGTATTTCTCCTTTCCCTACCCATTATCTTCAGCACTTGACAATTTTATAGAGAACCAATTTCTTGTCATCAGTCACCATTCAGTCCAAAAAAGGTTCATTCATGAGACGTGGCAGCAAAGAAGAGCACCCATTTACTCTCTGTGAGTAGTTAGACTTGGAAAGTTTGTGAGGAACCCATTGACCCAATTTGCTGACTTTTCTGATGGTGTTGATGAATGGTTGAATGACCAAAACCAAGCTTCTCTGCTAGTTCCTCAACAGTTACAATAGGATTTTGTTCCACCAGGGTTTGTAGGACATCCTCATTAAGCTCTACAGATCTTCCAGGATGAGTTTCTAGGCTGTAGTTTCCAGCTCGGAATTGCTGGAACTACCGTTGACACTGGCTTATGCTTACTGTCTGATCCCCGTATACTGCATTAATATACCTTGCATTTTCCATTGTGTTGTTGCCTTTATTGAACTCATAAAGCAAAATATGCTGAATATGCGCCTTTGTCACTTCCATTATAGCTTTGAAAAAATAACTGTTAAAATCGAACTGCACTCTTCAAAACTTGCACTAAGAATAAGGACAACATAAAATTACTACCAGCTTTTATAGCAAGTTAATGCAGGTAGTTTATTCCATCCCTCTCTGACTTTTAGTTCATGCAATTGAAAAAACCACATTATTTATGGGATGACCCAATAAATATGCATGCATGCATACATACATACATATGTACAGGTTGGTGTTAGGAAGGACATCCAGCCGTAAAAACCATGCCAAAACAAACACAAAAGTCTGGTGTAGTCTTCTACCTGGCTGGCTCCAGCATGGGAGATGGACATTAAATGAAGATGATGATGATGATAATACAGGGTTACCCATTTGCAGCTGAGTGGACTGGAGCAAAATAAAATGAAGTGTTTTGCTCAAGAACACAATGCACCGACAGTCAAAAAATGAAACCATAATCTTGAGATTGTGAGTGCAACGCCCTAACCAGTAGACCGAGTGCCTTCACACACACACACATTAAAGGATGATTTCAGGACATTGACTCTTATAGAGGAGATGACAAAGGACTGAGATATCTGACACCTTTCTGTACTCAAGAAGACCCATCCTCCATACCAGAAGTGCTAATGTCACTCCCCCTGCTGAAGAGGATTAGCCAGCAAGAGTCCTGTGTACTGTTGTCATGTAAAAAGCACCCAGCACACTCTGTAAAGTAGTTGGTGTTAGGAAGGGCATCAAGTCATAGAAACCAACCCAAATCAGACAGGAACCTGGTGCAGTTCTCCAACTTTTCAGCTCTGATCAAACAGTCCAATGCATGCCAGCACAGAAAATGAATGTTAAAGAAGGATGATGATGAAGATGATGATGATGATGATGATGATAAATTTTGAATTAGAAGCATTTCTAATAATAGAAACATTATGGATGCCACATACTTAATATACATGTATTATTTATACACTGATTAACTGCGGAATTTTGTCTGAGGAAAGTCCCTTTCAGGCATCAAGTATCAAAAAACGGTGAATACGTCAAAACCAGATGAAATAAACTGAACTGTAGGTGAATGAGAATGGTGGCTATTGATATTTCGCTGTTGTCTCAGCTCATTGGCAACATATACTCAAGTCATCCCCAAAATGAATTTGCATCACTAGGTGAGGTATATATGCTAATAGTATAAAACCTATCAGCTGATGTGCAATGGTGCTGTATAAGTAAAACAAAAGTTTTAAATGAAAAGCAGCTCTAATACACACACATGCATGCACACATGCACACATGCACGCATGCACACACACACACACACACACACACACACACACACAAACACACACCAGTCTAACTTCTTTATTTTTCTATTTCTAGGTAGAAATTTCTTTATGATTCTGAAAAAAAAAATGTTTAAAGTTTTTCTTTTTTTTCGTTTTGCTTGCCCTTACACTTTCTGTTTAGTGTACATAACCAACCATAACTTTTCTATTTGACATTTTCCCTTTTTATTTTTAAATATTTTTATGTATTAAGCATAAAAGATGGATTAACTCCTGTGAGAAAAGAAATTGGTTTAGAGTTAGGGTATAAGATTAGGATATCGGGTAAGGTTTTAAGGGTGAGGTATAGAGTTTAGGGTTAGACTTGTGTGGATAGGGGTAAAGAGAGCAAAAAAGCTCCTAGTACACCTTGTAAAGTAAATGGTGTTAGAAGGGCATCCAGTAATAGAAACTATGCCAAAATGAACTCAGGAACAAGATGCAGTCCTTGGATCCATCAGATCCTGTCAAGCTGTCCAACCCATGCCAGCATGGAACTTAGACATTAAATGATGATGATAAATTGTATATAAAATATATTTGATATTCAACTTACATACACACACACACAAATTGAATGTTGATAACATTTCTGTTTTCTTAACACTATGTATCTTTAAAGCAGATCTGTGTTGATGAAAATCTGAGGTTCCTGGTCTTTAAATGATGGATATGAGTTAAGTATGTGAAATTAATAATGTTTACATTATTGAGCTGCTTCTAATGCATAATTTAATTTATTCTACATGAGTTATATTAATTTAGAAAGTGAAAAAGAAATGTGTATATCTATTTCAAATAATATACTCATTGTGTTCAAAATAATACATTTATACAGGATTATGATCATTTCTCATTCGATAGATTGGCCACCAGTGGTGTGCCTTGTTTCCCAGGCAGTGCTAGGTATTCTAGTTAGTCTATAAAACTGAAGTAAGCACACCAGACAAAATGACTAGTGGCATTTTGTTTGCCTTTACTTCTGAGTTCAAATTCCACTGAGGTTGACTTTACCTTTCATCCTTCTGGGGTAGATAAAATAAGTAGCAGTTGACTATTGGGGCCTATGTAATCAACTTACTTCCCCTCCCCCAAAGTTGTTGGCCTTGAAATCAATATATGAAACTAAAGTGAATGTTAGAAATAAGGTTATAAGTATCAATGTTCTAGCTGACCCAGTAAGAAGTGAGTTATAATATACACATGCTGTGATGAAGTGAATTTTTGAAAAGAGAAATACCAGTGGAAACAAAGAGAATGTATTCATTCATTTAGATCAAAGTAATTTTTATCGATGTATCAAAGTATTAAAATGGGTTCTTTCATTTTTAGGGGTTATGATTTGGGGGGGATTTGGCTAGCATTTCTACAACTACATGGTTGAGCAACCATGTAGAGCAGTGGTTCTCAAGCATTTTTACCTATGGACTCCTTTGATTACTGTTTTATTCTGGTGGACCCCCATAGCCATTCGATGTTTGAAAACTAGTTTTATAGATATTTCTTTCAAAATTCTTATTTTGTTTTCTACACATTCACTTGTGTAGGCTGAACTATGTAAAATGTCAAAGAAAGAAACCTAGTTGTTACTTGCATCTGAAGTAAAAAAATTTCAAGGACTCTTAAAATACTACTGTGGACTCAATTTACTATTTTGTTTGTGTAGACACTCCAAAATCTTATATGGACCACAAGGGGCCATATGGATTCCCATTGAGAACTACTGATGTAGAGGTTCTCTTGTTGATTTATTGTTAAATAGTGAAAGTAATCCAAGTAAACCCATAATGCAACAGATATAAATCAAACATTAGGGTACTACACCAAAATTCAGCCTACCAAAATAAACCATTGCTATAAGTGGCATCAATTCCAGTATAGCCTATTTCATCAGCTTATGTAAAAACAAAAAAACAAAA
The DNA here is from genome assembly GCF_006345805.1 of Octopus sinensis. Classification (NCBI taxonomy): domain Eukaryota; kingdom Metazoa; phylum Mollusca; class Cephalopoda; order Octopoda; family Octopodidae; genus Octopus; species Octopus sinensis. The sequence goes on along the minus strand of NC_043007.1, from coordinate 63,958,769 downwards.
AAACAAAAAAAAAACGCCTCTACCTCTGCTTTTTAATTTTATTGAGGCAATTTTAGTTTTCTTGAAAAGAAGTAGGAATGAAAAGTGCAAAGCATTAAATATCTTGTATCATTTTTCAACATTCCTGTTGAGAAAGAACACAGTCAAACTGAAAATAGGATAAAATGTTGATATGTTAGCTAAACACCTAGAAGGTCAAGTGACCAACTTATCATCAAACACAGTTTTGTTGGTTTGAACTATATCAATGTCAATGAAGAAGTTTGTTCATTAAATTAATGTTTCCACAAGTCACAAGATGTCAAAGTCCTACAAAGCTGTTCATTCTTACCCTCTTTTTAGTTTTGTTTGTTATGCAAGCAGAGAAAGGGATAATTTCGCTACCAGAGAAATACAAGTATTAAATACTTCAGATTACCTTTCAACATTCCTGTCTAGAAATGGAATATCTCTGGGCTTAGATTTCTCTGTGTGTGTGTGGAGAGGGGGCAGTGGGTGGAGTGATCTAGGAGGAAAAAAACCCCAACAACAATGAAGAAGTGAATACAAAAGGTGAAAGAGAAGAATTGAAGCTCATAAAGCTTAGATTAAGTTATTTTAGGACATTTAATAGTTCAAAGAGATGAAGAAGGTGAAGAGAAACTCTATGACAGATGCAAAAATTTATCTTATAAAATATGTCCATTGCTGATGAATCAGAAGTTTTTTTATATTTCATTTTTTTCAAACTAGTAGTTAAACTGAAGTTTGCAGAAAATATTAAAAAAAAGAACCTCCCATAACAACTCCAGCATAATTAGGGGCTATAAACTATTCAGAAAAGGAGTAGAAAACATAGAGATTGTGTTTCTGAGAGAGAGAATTGGAGAGAAAGAGAGGTTAGAATGAGTGTGAATGAGTGAGTGAGTGAGTGTGTGTGTGTGGTGTGTGTGTGTGTGTGTGTGTGTGTGTGTGTGTGTGTGTGTGTGTGTGTGTGTGTGTGTGTACAACTTGAACAGTTGAAAGTAAGAGTAAGATGGTTAAGGAAAGATAAGCTGAAGAGAGTGAAAAGTATTTGAGAAAGGCAGATGGGCAGACAGTGAAGAACAGACAGATACTTAGATAAATAGATAGATAGATAGATAGATAGATAGATAGATAGATAGATAGATAGATAGATAGATATAGATAGATAGATAGATAGATAGATATGCTGCAATGCCTCAAGTAATCAATAAATTATAAGGAAGTGACTAGAAAGGATGATGCTCTGGAATAAAAAATAAATAAAACACTACAGAAATAAACTTTGTTTATGAAATGCTATTCTCAAATTGAGGACTAATAAAGGTGAAGGATGATAATGATGTTGATGATGATGGTGATGAGGAAGATGATGGTTATGATGATGATGATGATGACAACAATGATGTAGATGAAAAGAAAAAGAATGCAGAAGAAAAGGAGAAGATAAGAATGATGGCAATGATGATGAGGGTGATGATGATTGCAATGATGATGATGGTGGAGGATGAGTAGGAGGGGAGGGGAGCAGGAAAATAGTGTGATTAGAAGAAATGAAAACAAAAAAAATACCTTGCAAAAAAAAAAAAAAAAAAGAGAAAGAAATGAAAAGGAGATTGAAAAAGAAAGATAAACTTCTTTTTGCAAACATTCCCCTAATGAGAACCTGATGAATGCAATTTCTAATTTGACAGAATCTAAATTCACATGAAACCTGCCAGCAACATGGTAGCAACATGGATTAGAGTCTTCAAGTTCTTGGATAAACGCCACTGAATTTCTGACTGCTGCTGTTCAAGATTTACTTAGCTTTTCCTGCAAATCATCACTTTCTTCAACAACAGATATCATATTACACACTTTCTCTCTCCCTCTATGCATGTCCTCTGTGCTAGTGTCCTGTCTGTCTATCTGTCTCTCTCTCCCCCTTCTTTCACTTACTTCTTTTGATAACCCCTCTACTCCTGCACTCTCTCTCTCTCTCTGCTTGTCTATCAGTCTCTCTCTCTTCCTCTTTTTTGTATATAGTCCTCCTTTGTTTGCTCCCTCTACTCCCACTCTTCATTTACACACACACTTTCTCTCTTTATCTCACATTCCTCTTTTACTTGCTCCTGCTACTCTAACCCACTCATTCACTCTCTCTCTCTGCTTGTCTGTCAGTGTCTCTCTCACACACTTTTATCTGCTCCCTCTATTCCCATTCTCCAGCTGTCTCTTCACATCAGTATCTTTCACTTGCATCTTTTGCTTCTTCTTCCTCTCTGTCTGCAACTCATTCTCACTTGTTCTCTCTCAAAACCTCTTCTCTTCACCTTTATAGCTTCCTCAAATTATCTCACTCATTCTCTCTATCTTTCTCTGCCTATATCTTCCCCCTCACACCTTTAAAAATTGCATTCGATTCTCCCACACCTCCCATTTATGCTCTCTTATATTTCACTTACTCTTTCTACCTTTTCTCTTGCTTTCTTTGTTTTTCTCTCATTTTCTACATTTTCACTCACTTCTGTTGACTCCACTCTTCCCCCAATTCACTCAGTATCTTGTCTTTCTTTCTCTTTTCTTCCAATCTTTTATTTGCTCACTCACTCACTTTCTCTCTCTCTCCCTTGCTTAGAGAGATTTATTTTCTTTGTTCTTTATCTTTCTACCTTTGCAGTGTCTCCCTCTTTTATCCATATCTCCATCTTTTATTCTCTCTCTCTCTTTCTCTCAACTAAACCTTTTGGTATGATACCAATTTCCTCTACTCCTATATAATATTTCACAGTAAGTACAGCATTATTTAAAAAAAAAAAGAAAGAAAACAAACCTTTCAGCTACTATTTACAGATTAGTTTATCTTACAATAGAAGATTCAGTGATTTGTAAAGGGAAAGATTCATAACATAGACAGAAACAGTTCAGATTTGTAGCAGAGAAGTTGCTGGAAATGCTTTGTCATTGATTCCTTACTAAAAAAAATGCAAGAACATTTGTGACATTAGTCAAAACAATTCCAAGTGGGGAGCAAAACCAGGTCATGTATTGAGTTTAACCACAAATAAATTGAAAGATTGCAGATGATAAGATAGAAAGCCTGATTTTTGGTGAGAAAAAGAGAACAGTTAACCAAACCGAGTCTGACTTATCACATGAGTGTAGTTGATATTACAACCATGTGATTCTGTATTTGATACCACTACATGGCAGCTTGGATATCTTCTATGAAAGTCTTGAATTAACCAAAGTCTTGTGAGTCAAATTTGTTTGGTGAAAACTGTGCAGAAGCCTGTCAGGTGTGTGTGTGCGCGTGCATGCAAATGTGTGCACATCATCATCTTCATTGTTATCGTTTTTAACATTCACTTTTCCATGCATGCTTAGGTTAGTTGGGATTCATTGAAGCAGATATTCTATGGCTTGGATACCCTTCCTGTCACCAACCCTCATCTGTTTCCAAGTAAGGTAATATTTCTCCATGGCCAGTTGTTTTCACAAAAGACTGGAAGCAAAGGACACAACTTATATGATGGTAGTATTTGTACACATGCTTCATACAATTAATGTCATGACAAAGGGTCACAAACATACATACATGCACACACATGTACAAGAATGGGCTGAAAAGTTCATAGTCTGACTATGAAGGAGCAATGTTAGACCTGTGAAAGCTTGCTTGTATTAATTTCAACTCTTCTTATTAATAACTTCATTGTTTCTTTTCAGGTAAACTGACATCTCAGTGTTCAAAGAAGACTTCAAAAGTAACAAGTACTGACTTCCGTTGAAAATGGACAAAATTTGGCATCATGGTGTTATCAAGGACCTGCATTCATGGTGACATGCTTGCTATATTAAAGAATGATAGCTTTGATAGTGTTCACCACATAGATGACAGGAGATTGACCATAAATCAAATAGCTAATGACATTAGCATATCCCATGAGAGAGTTGGGAATATTTTGTACAATGAACTTGGCATGATGAAGGTTTTTGTGTGGTGAGTATCACATCTTCTGACACCTGATCAAAAGCACACCAGGCAGAAAACACCATGGGAAAATCTGACATTGTTTCAGGCAGATCTAGCTGATTTCCTTGAATGTTTCCTAACCCAGGATGAGTGTTGGTTTCGTCACTTTGAACCAGAGACAATCCATGCTGTAGAAACACCCCTCCTCACCTATTCCAAACAAAGCAAAGGTCATTTCATCTGCAGAGAAGGTGCTGGCCTGTTTTTGGGGATGCAAAAGGCATTGCATTTATTGACTATCTTCAAACAAGCCACACCATCAATGGAGAATGCCATGCCAACTTGCTGAGGCAGTTACAAAAAGCTATGAAAACCAAATGCCCAGGAAAACTGACACAAGGGGTCTTGTTTCATCAGGACAATGCTCCAGCACAAAAGTCCTTGCTTTCAATGGCTGCTGAACATGATTGTGGCTTTGAACTGGTTGATCACCCACCATATTCTGATTTGGCCCCATCTGACTATCATCTGTTCTCCAACATGAAAAAAACACTTGCAAAACTGGTGCATTGCAGTGATGATGGCATCATATCTACTGTTGATGACTCTTTTGACCAACAGGATGAGAGCTTCTACACCAATGGGATCCAAGCATTGCAATACTGATGGAAGAAGTGTGTGGACTGCAAAGGGAATGATGTTGAAAAATAAACCTCATTTGGTCACATTCCATGAAAGTATCTTGGATAGCCTATGAACTTTTCAGCTGACCCTTGTATCTTTATATTTCATCATCTACTTGCTTCAGTCATTGGACTGCTGCCATGCTGGAGCATCGCCTTGAAGGATTTAGTTGTACAAATGAAATCTAGTATTTTTTTTCTAAGTCAGGTATGTATTCTATTAGCCTTTTTTGCCAAACCATGAGGTTACAGGGATATAAACAAACCAACACCGGTTGTCAAGTGGTGAAAAAGACTAACATAAATACAAACACACACACACATATATAAACACACACACACACAACTGGTTTCCACACAATTTCCATTTACTAAAGTGACTCAAAAGGCATTGGTCTGCCCAGAGCTAGAGTGAAAGACATTTGCCCAAGGTGCTGTGGAATAAGACTAAACCTGAAACCACATGGTTGCAAAGTGAGCTTCTTAACAACACAGTCATGCCTGGGACTTCTTCCAGTTTTCATCCACCAAATCTATTCAGAAGGTTTCTGTCAGTCCAGGGCTGTAGTAGAAGTGTTTTAGAATACAGATCATATGTTTAGGCTGTAAATCTTAAGGCTGAAAGCTATATTAATAAACTTTTCCATTTTATGGGTAATTTAGTCTGTTAATGTAAATTGTACAGCACAAACAGCACAGATCACTAATAGAGTCAAACTGAGACAAGTGACCAGTGAGCTGTGAAAAGTGGCAGTGTGTCACATATTATCGGACTCTTTTGAGAAGTCTTTCAAAATTAATTGAAAAGATGAAAATTCTCACTACTATATGAGTGAAAAAATTTGAAATACAGTTGCAATACGTGAGGATGTATTAAAAGATTTAGTTCAATAGTATATTTTTCACACTTATTGAAATGAAAACTACAGAGGCTATGGCTGAAATAAACTGAAACATAGTCATGCACTGAATATGTCCATAAAACATCAATTTCAAGGATAGCTTGATGCTAATTTAGTTCTTATCCTTATGAAATTTCAGTTTCAAAATTGAATAACACTGTCATACCATAATTAGCCTAAATGAATTGAATGACATGACAACCTCTCGTTCTTAGTTTAGAACTTAGTATTTAGTTTTTTGCCACTTTGACATTTATATATGAACTTTATAGTGAATTTCAGTTTGTATTTTCCATATTTTGAAATATAATCTTACTTTTTCAAGGCACACTTAATTACATCATGTGGCACACAGTTTGGGAACCAGATGGTTTGAGTGTTTGATTCATGATCATAATGTCATGGGTTTAATTCCTGGACTAGGTAATATGTTGTGTTCTTCAGCAAGGCACTTCATTTCACATTGTTCCAGTGCATTCAGCCGAAAATAAATACCAATTGAGTGCTGGTGCAGCTTTCTTTTCCTCCCTCCAACTGTCACACTCTAGATGTGACATTGGATCAAAGAACGGGATAGTTGAGACAGTGTCTGTGCATGCTCATTACTACATAGATATCTAAGCAATTAGCAAATGCACAGTACATGTTATCACAACACATTTGTTCACTGGCTCTCACACAATTGCAACATTGGATTAGTTCCAAATATTTGGCCAACTACTGTGTAATCAGCCAGTTTGAGATAAATTAATACTGCTCAAAATAGAACAATAAGAGCCAGATTTTTTGTTTACACTGGTTTCACAGATTCCCAAATACATTTTGTCACTATCCAATTCCATTATTATGAATTTGAATTGAGAGCTTGAGTCATAGTGATTCTTTTATTAGCTGATTACACAACCATGAATGCCGCCCATAAGGATGTGTTGCAGTTACTCTCTTGATAGAGCTTGGTGGTCCTGGCCATTGATCTTCTAGGATTCCTCCACTCAGCATCAATGTAAGAAGCGCCATTAGCTCAGTTGATTTCTTCCACTACCTCTTCACAATCTGCCATGCTGCAGTCCCATGACTTTGCTGTATCCCTGGCAAGGTGGCTGAATGGGTACTGTGCTTTGCCAAAGGGCAGTCGTAACGATGCAGAGCACGGTCATTATTCTGTAAGGAATTTTCAAAACACCCGCTAAGAGCCAGATTACTGGGTTTTAAAACTTTTTTGTGTCAGGTGTTTCCAGTAATGATGCAAAGAGAACCAAATCTTAAGCAATACTAACTATTCTTTTGGGCCAAAATATGTACCAAAGAGAAAAGTGTAACTCATTGATAAAGGCAGTAGAGAATTTGTATAATTAATGAGATTATGTGTAATTAATATAATTAATAAGTACAGAATTTGTATAATTAGTGCCAACAGCACTATGCACAAAACTTGCTATAGGCAAAATTCTAAGAGAGACGAATAGGAGAAAGAGGGAGTGGTGGTTGTAGTGGTTCTGTTTGCTGAATAGCAACAACAGCTATGAGGGTACCACTAGAAACATCAGCCAAATCTTCCTTAAATCACATCTGAAATAAGGAATGGGCACATTAGATAATGCTGTCCTACACATTCTAAAAAAGATGGAATAGCTTTGATCATAGGTCTGCATGAGCAGAGTTGATCTAAGGCTAATCTACAATAACAGCGACAAAATAGCTAGAAATTAACTAAATTTCATGATCTTGTAGTCAGTAGGAACTTTGAAGCGAGACACTTTGATGGATAATCTAGCTTTTATTGTTTATCCAACAGTAATTCACTAAAATTTTAGATCTGTTGAAAAGTGATCAGGTATAGTTGCACAGAATGGATTGAACTGCAGAGAATCACTACCATCGTCGCCGCCACCACCACCATTCTTTTAACTGCTAGTCCCGACTTGTTTCCAAGCAATAATCTCACAGTCTATCAACAAACAGTCAAGACATGCTTTTGCAGTGGACTGCAAGCAAATGACAGTCAGCAAAGCCCTTGCTTACAACCTCTGAGGAAAATCTGAACACACACAAACATATATAATATGGGTGTGAGTGTGTCTCACACACAGAAGACATTTGCCCAAGATGCCATGTAGTGGGGTTGAACCCAAGACCATGTGATTAGGGAACACATTTCTCAATCACACAGTTATGATCACACTCTATGTAAAATTTGTATCTTTTTCTAAGTGTTTGTATAATATTTAAAAAAAAACTCTAGTGGACATCTAAATTCTGCTCTGTTGACTGATAATTAAATATTTGTGATGATGGATTCTCATTTTGTATATATTATTCCAGCAGCAGAGGAAATCTTTTTAAGTTTGCAAAATCTAGGCATCATATTTTCTTTCTAATAAGTATGAACCTTATATACTCTGAGATACACTAAAATATACTCTAACTACAAACTTACCAACACCCTGTGTCCTTCATCTACTCACACTTCAATGGATTCCATTTCTCTAGATTTGACAAATATATACCACTTGAAATACTAGCCAGTTTTTCCTTTTTTATCATTTCTACAGTGTTGCACCTATCAAGAACTTGTACACTCTCTCTGTAACACCATTGCCCTTCTGCATTGACCCTCCATCTGCTGAAATGAACTGTTTGCATTGAACTGACCAGGTTGGAAGGGCCCACAAAGGCTATACCTTCTTTATCTGATTAATAAATAATTTTTTTTAAAAGTTGAAAGTAATGTATACAGTACATACTGTGAGGTATGTACAATCCTTATTGTCATTGTCATCATCATCATCATCATCATCATCATTTAACATCTGTTTTCCATGCTGGCATGGGTTGGACAGTTTGACAGAAATTGGCAAGTCAGGAGACTGCACCAAGCTCTACTGTTTGCTTTGGCACAGTTTCTATATTTGGATGCCCTTCCTAGTGCCAACCACTTCACAGAGTGTACTGGGTACTTTTTATGTGGCACCAGTAACAGTGAAGTCACCAAATAATTTCCAAGAGAAGACCCCCTCAAGTGAGCTGGGGAGTACTGTTGAGGAAGGTGGCTTTGTACTAGATGAAAGGTTAGAGTATGAGTAGAGGGACAGAAATAGACACCTTGTGGTAACAGATATACATAGCTATCTCAGAAGGAGAGAGCGTGGAGAGAGGGAGATAGGTGAGAGAAAGGAGAGAGAGAGAGGGGAGAGAGGTGTGATGTGAGTAATCAGAGAAAATAACATTAGCATCAAAACTAACAAAAACGTCAAGATTATTCATTAATTGTTATAGAGTAAGTAGCATACAAACTGATAAAGCAACAGCTAACCTCCTCTTTTAAACAAATCTTTACTATCTATAATGACAGGTACCACAAAAGAGAGTTCAAATTCTAAAATTCTAGGATAATCAAGCAAAAGGAAGGACATAATTAGAAAGCTTCTGATAAACCTAACATAAATTTGTTCAGGTCATTACTAAATGTTTAATGTGTTACTCTTCCACCTGCTATAGTGCCATAATTTACTGGAGCTGCTCAGTTACTCAATAATTCAACGAACAAACAACACTAATGAAAGAACATGTAGGAAAGTCTCTCAAACTGCTAAAATATTCAATGATTATGCTTGATTGAAAAGGTCTAATAAGGATTTCTGATATAGGCACAAGGCCTCAAATTTTAAGTTTGAGAAACAGTTGATTACATCAATTCTAGCACCTGACTTTGGAAGAATAAATGGTAAAGTTGACCTCAGTGCAGGGCTGTTGCTAAGCCCTTGCAGTTGCAGGGGGCCTCCATGGTTGAGGGGCCCCATGTTAAGATCAAACTACATAGATGAGCCATCTATTTACTTTGGTTAAGATGTTAACTGAAAAGACAAGGAAAAAAATATGAGGGTGTACTGTAAATAAATTTAAAAGAAACGAAATAAGTAAACGAAAAAAGCTTTTCAACAAATTCCTTAGGAAATAAGAACAACTTCAAGAGAAAAGATACAAAAAAGAAGCAATGGTGATGAAAGGTCAGAGTTGTATACTTATACATACATACAAACATACACACACAGGCATACATACATACACACACGTATATATGTCTGGCTTTTAGCTGTTTTGTTTTATGAAGTCCATTCACAAGGCTTTGGCCAGCTCAGAGGGAAAAAGAAAGAGAGAGACATGTACCTATTTCTTTATTACCCACAAGGGGCTGAACATAGAGGGGACAAACATGGACAGACATAGGTATTAAGTCGATGATATCGACCCCAGTGCTTAACTGGTACTTAATTTATCGACCCCGAAAGGATGAAAGGCAAAGTCGACCTCGGCGGAATTTGAACTCACAACGTAACGGCAGACGAAATACCGCTAAGCATTTCGCCCGACGTGCTAACGATTCTGCTACCAAACACACACATGTCGCTTAGTCTCGCTGTCTCTCCCTCTTTCTCTATTCATTTCTCTCTCCATGTGGTGTATATAAATATATATATATATATATATATATATATATATATATATATTTGGTGTTGTTATTTGATGTTGAAAAGCTGGTCACTTTGTACCCAGAACAGTAGCCTTTGACCTCCTAAGGCAATAAAAACTGGAGGCAAAATTCTTTCCGTACCAAAAACAAAGTGTGCGTGTGTGAACATTCGCGTGCACGCACACACACACAGAAGTTTGTGTGAGTGTATGTATGTGTGTGTATCTATCTATGTACAGAGGAGTAGAAAAAAAATATACCGTAAGTTTTTTTTTTATGTGTTGTATTTTAGAATTATCATAGCAGACTCTGCTGTGATGATTCTAAAATCCAACAAGCTGTAAGGGACTATGATTTTTGCAGATAATAAAAGTGCATAGATTATGAATTTTGATTGAAAAGATGGGGGCCTTGAAACAAAAAGTTGCAGGGGGGCCTCTAAAAGTCATGCAATGGCCCAAACTCAGTGAGGTATTTAAGCTTGGAATGTAAAGGGCCATAAACAACAAAAAGCATTTTGCTTGATGCTAAAACAATTCTACCAATCCACTGTCTTTTTTTGTGTTAAGAAACAAAAGCATGTAGTTTAAGCCACATAAACTACATTTCACAGGGAAGTTTGATAATGGTTTATAATTTAGGCAGTGAGCTGGCAGAAACATTAGCATACCAGGCGAAATGCTTAGCGGTATTGCGTCTGCCGTTACATTCTGAGTTCAAATTCCGCCGAGGTCGACTTTGCCTTTCATCCTTTCGGGGTCGGTAAATTAAGTATCAGTTACGTACTGGGGTCTATGTAATCGACTTAATCCGTTTGTCTGTCCTTGTTTGTCCCCTCTGTGTTTAGCCCCTTGTGGGTAGTAAAGAAATAGGTTTATAATTTAGGCACATTGTTAGCAATTTTGAGGAAAGAATGTTAGTTAATACCATTGAACCATGTTAGTTAATACCATAACTGGTACAGGTACTTTATTTTTTTCGACCACACTATTGAAGTAGTGCTTTATTTCATTGACCCCCCCCCCCCCCAAAAAAAAGTATGAAAGGCAAAGTTGATCTCAGCAGGCTTTGATCTCAGAATGTAAAGAGCTGAAAGACATGGGTGCAAAGTATTTTTCTAATGCTCTAACAATTCTGCTAGCTTGCTTACCTTTATTACGGGGTCTAATAAAAAGACTGAATCATGTCTAGAAGTGCCTGATAAAGATCAGACTAATATACTTACCACTGCATTACCTATTTCAAATTTTAATTAATTGCAATTATAATGTATTAGCATTTTTTTTTGTTTTTTAAATTACTTTCCCTTTGATTTTCAGTTCTGGCCCTTGCTTTTATTTGTTTTAGTTAACCATTCAACAATATTTATCTCTGCATAATACAGGCTTAGTTTCAATGAATTAGAGTTAACATGCTCACCACATTTGATAAGTTAACAGTCATTTCATTACTGTTACAGTGGTTAAGTTAGTGTTAACATATTTAATGCAAGGAGTATAAATAAAAATAACCAGAAATATTTATGCAGTAAGGAAAAATCAATATTAGTGAATGACTATCATAATCATACATTTAACAGACAGTCTTAATGCTATAGTTCTCATGCTACAGTTTGCTTCACCAGAGCTGAATGAGGATGCCTAAACAATGGTTTAGTGGTTTAAGCTGGTGTTGAACAAAATCTAAAATGTTTGGCAGAGATCTTGAAGAGAGGGGTCAGAGGTGAGTTAGTAACATCTATATACAAATTTTATGATATTTATTGATTATGCTGAGATATTTACTCATTCTGTCATAAGAAATGTAAAATTTCAAGATAATATAATTAAATATGTAGTTTAAGACTAAATATAATTACTGTCTTTAAAAGGCTGGCATTAGTTACAAATTAGTGGCCTCTGCCATTAGGGTTCCAGGGTCAGACAACTGCCATCATCACTACTATAGCCACCAACCGAAACTTTGTTGCCAAATTTATTCTAGATAAATAACAAGAACAAATTTCACTCAGGTACAGGTTTGCAAGCTGTTAAATAATAAAATATAATTTCAGCACAAAATAGATGAGTTTATATTGAAATATAGTTGCATTTGTAAACATTAAAAAAATATCTTATTCACATATTTAGAAGCAATTGTTAAACCTAAATACATTACTTCACAAATAGAGATAGAACCAATATAATAAATAAATATTGACAGTAAATACATCATCAAAACAGTCTTAGAGGTGAAGAGTTTCCAAACAGTGCATTGGTACAGTTGTTAAGATACTGGGTTATTTATCTAAAGTCATAATCATAACACACACATTGGCTGGCATTATATAGTGGTATCAAGGCAGAGAGCTGGCAGAGTCGTTAGTATGCCAGGCAAAATGCTTAGCAGCATTTCATCTGTCTTTATGTTCTGAGTTCAAATTTCACTGAGATCAACTTTGTCTTTCATCCTTTCAAGGTTGAAAAAATAAGTACCAGTTGAGCACTGGGGTCGATGTAATTGACTTACTCTCTCCCCTAAACATGCTGGCTTTGTGTGAAAATTTGAAATCATTATATAGTGGTATCTGCTAGATATATTTATACATGCCTCAGTGATAATTTGGAAAATAGATGTTATGATTGTTTAATCATTAGAAAGATGATGGAGTGGCTGTAATATTGAAGTTCAAAACCTGCTGGGAAGTTAACTTAGCCTTTCATACCGACTAGGTAGGCCAATGAGGAAGCTTGTGTGTGATTAGAAATAGCAACAGAATTTCTCACCACAGAGAACAATATATAACAATAAAAATAAAATTAAGGTCAAATGCTCTTGAAGCCACTCCATTAAATACCCAGACATTGTTTATTCAGGAATCTGATGTGACACTTAAAAATGGAATGGCTTCTTAATGTGTGAGTTGATGGTTAAACTGGAAGTAGTGTGCAGATAAACATGGTGAGTGCTAAACATTTGTATGACAGTTTTTAAGGTGTGCACTGCAACTTTTGATGCAAAATCCTTTTATTGTTAGTAAAGGCTACTTCAAAAGATTTAAGTGGTACATTAAATTGCTGCTAAACACTAAAATGGATGGTGGTACAGAAGATACTACTAATTATCCTGAAGAACTGAAGAAAATTTTGCTGGAGGGGCTATACACTAGAAGAAGGGTACAAACTGGACTTTGCTGGAAGAACATGCCTACTAGGGTAATATTTCTATTGAAAAAAAAATCATTATATAAGAGAGAGAGAGAAAGAGAGAGAGAGAGAGAGAGAGAGAGAGAGAGAGAGAGAGAGAGAGAGAGAGAGAGAGAGAGAGAGAGAGTTTCCATTTCCTTTGTCTACATATGTTCACTTGCTGTTTATAAACAACAGCTTTGGTAACGATGCCATTTGCTTGCAGTCCACTGCAAAAGCATGTCCAGGCTTCTCTGCATGTCTTGACATGTTGCATGATCTTTATAAACAAAAAACTTGTTCTTGTTTGCTTCCAGTTGTTGTTTCCTTGTTTTTGTTGTTTCCAGTTCTCCACATTAGCCCATCGTGATTATAATTCCACTGAAAGGTAGCGATCTGGCAAAATTGTTGAGCATGCCTGACAAAATGCTTAGCAGCATTTCATCAGTCTTTGTGTTCTGAGTTCAAACTCTGCCAGTGTTGATTTTGTCTTTCATCCTTTCAGAGTTGAAATAAATACCAGTTGAGTACTGGGGTTGATATTATTGACTAGTCCTCTTCCACAAAATTTCAGGTTTAGTACCTATAGTAGAAAGAATGCTGAGAAACAAGTAATGGTTGGCAATAGAAAGGACATCCACCCATAGAAAACTCTGCTCCAACATACTTTTGTCTGATTCATGCAAACATGGGAAAGTAGGCATTAAAATGATAATGATGACTGTCTTGTTTGAGCTGATGTTGAAAGCAGTGATAGTGATGATGGTGGTGGTACTTCAATCCTTATTCACATATTTCTTTTTCAGTTTAAACCTCGCATTTGTTTGCTCCTCTCCATACTCATCCCTTGCTTGCATCAATAAATTTCCACTATTTCAAGATATTATCACATTTATAAAACTTAAATATACGACAAGAAATGAAAAACTAATCACAAAAAGAAAGTCTTAATTAAATTTCTGCAAAGATAAATCTTAATATTTCAAGTTACAAATGTGTGTGTGCTTTATGTATATAAACATACATAAAAATGAATATAGATTTTCTTCCATTTCACATGAATGTGATTGCACCTATGTTGAAAGGTACATGTATGCAGCTGCTAGTTAACTAAACAATGTAGTTTGTTAATAATAAATAATGTATGATATTGTGGTAGTGTGTAACATCTTTGAATGAACACAACATCCCTTCCACACACACACACACACTCTCTCTCTCTCTCTCTCTCTCTCTCTCTCTCTCTCTCTCTAATGACTGATGATGGCTCAAAATAATGGTATTTGATTTTCTTTTCTTTGGCTCTTTTGAGGGAATCACTCTTTTGTTTTTCTGCTGAAAACTATGTCATTAAGATGAGATAAATAGCTTTAAGCACTATAGAATTTCAATTTTAAGAACTGTAAACCTATAATAATTGAGATATTGATTTTAATTGCAAAATTAACTCAGCAAGTAAGGATCTTTGTATAGTTTAGAAGCAGGTGGTTTAATCTGAAATTCTCAGCTTCTTCACAACACATCAAAAGTGTTACAATGCATCTTTCTGAGAACAATAGCCAAGGCTTTCATGCTATACCGATTATCTAGTACTCAAGTTATAAAGACAGTAAAGCACTGAGAAAGATTAAACTAATGAAGCCAAAAGAGATATAAGGTCATATGAAAGAATCAGCCATTGTTTGCAGTCATTTCATTTGTTCCAAATTTGTAAATTTATCAAGGTGAAAATAGAAAATAGAAAATAAGTGGAATAATGATTTTTTTTCACAGTGGCACAAGGCCATAAATTTATAAAGGTGAGAAGTATAGTTGATTGAAATGACACCAATACATTACTAGTATTTTTTTATATATTGATTATGGAGAGATGAAAGGCAAATTAAACTGATAGGATTTCAATATAGGAAATAAAACAATACAACTAAATAAATATTGATTTCTAACACTGCATAAAGCTACAAGTTTTGGGAGAATTAAACCAATCCCCAGCACTTAACTTACACTATATTTTATCTCATCATGAAAGATAAGTCAAATTTAAATTAATTAAAAATAGTATGTAGATATTGTGATGTAAGTCTATATGTGTGTGTGTTTGTGGGATGGGGTAGTGGGCATGAAACATTATTATAAAAGGTTGAATCTATCCAAAGTTGACTTTGAGTAACTATAGTATGGCACAATTAAAGATAGATTTCTTGTATCTTTTATTGAAGAATGTAATATGTGGAAAAGTATGCTTTAATATAAAAATGCAACAAATAGAATTGTTGCAGAGGCTGCAGAGAGTTTAGAGGACATTCTTTGAAATGTAGATGATGTAGTTATATGATGGTGTACACAGAAGGAACCTAGTTCTTGACTTCATGTGATGCTGAAGAAATTGAGAATGCAGGAATACTTCTAAACTTAGGGGAATATAAGTGGGAAGTTAATTTCCTGGGTCACATCATTTCAAATAAACAAGTAAAGTCAGACTCAAGTAAAACCATGACAATAAGAAAGAGATATGCAGGAGCCCACCATTGTAAGTTAGCCATGTAGCTTACTGGGAATGATATATCAGGAAAGTTAAGTTAGCAGAAAAGGTGAAACTCCTAAGAGACTTGCTGCATATGAGAAATCACTGGCTCTGGAGAGCCAACCAAGCCCAAACAATGAATAGTTTGGAGATGTAAAGTGTCAGCAGATATGCATCCAGTTTCAGACTGTGAGTGTTTCTTTTCAACAGAAACAGAATGAGGAACGGGGGCCTGTCAATTATGCTTCCAGATCTCTTACATCAGTTGGGCAGAGATATGGTCATATCAAAAAAGAGGTGTTGGTGTTGATATGGACCAGTGAAAGGTTCAGAATCTTTTTGATAGACCACACTTTTAGTTAGTGACAGTTATAAGCCACTGCTAAGTCTCTTGGGGAATCACACTTTGAACACCTTATCCTGAAAGATCAATAATTTCAGAATGAGATGTTATAATGCATTCCAATATAATATTTCATGTTCTCTAGGGCATGTTGTTCTGGGTTTTGTTACAACAGACATACTATAAACAACAGACATACAATAAACAGAAAAAGCAGTAGACATAGACACAGAACTCATGGAAAGCACAAATATCTGTCAACAGCATCATGAAGAACCTCCCAGTATATGCTTCTGACCAGGAGAATCTGGAAAAGCACCTGAAAATGGACATATACTCTTCAGTCAAACAGAAATGTCAGGATAGATTGACTGAATACAGTGAATGTGAAAGAACATTAAAACTATATTTGGCAGCCCATCCTCTCCTAGTAATACATAAAAGCCTTTTACAGAAGGGCATAAGCCTTAAGAAAATGTTCTCAATAAACTTCATAAAGCCCATCAGAGTGAGTTGAAATGCAAGGAACATATGAATCAGCGAAAAGTGGCCAGGCCTGAGCTATAAGCTAAATGAACTAGTGCTAAACTGTACAATCTGTATAAAAGATAGTACAAACCATGCACAACTGATCATCCAAACAGAACTTTCAGACAAACTTTAGGGATAGATTTGTTTAGACTTAATGGTGGACTATTGCTTGAGTTCTGTTGAGAGAACAAACTTTACTGTCACTAGGTTATTGATATAACAGTTCATCTCAAAA
Organism: Octopus sinensis; assembly: GCF_006345805.1. NCBI lineage: Eukaryota > Metazoa > Mollusca > Cephalopoda > Octopoda > Octopodidae > Octopus > Octopus sinensis. The sequence goes on along the minus strand of NC_043007.1, from coordinate 63,941,955 downwards.
TAATGTTTGTATATCATGGAGTACCTGAGATATTAGGGACTACACACAAGCTGCAATTCTTTTGTGATACATCCTAAGCCTTTGTTGCAAAGAGTTGTAAAAATAGTGTAAAAACTAAAATAACAAAGAAACAAAAAAAATTCAACAAGGAATAATTCCCCAAAAGTAAGGTGACCTCAAAGGGCTACTCATGGAAACCCCACAAAACCATGCTTACCTTGTCCTACTCCAATCTGTAGGTGCATTCTCAGAGCAAGACCATTCACTCTGCCAAGCTCACCACTTTTACACAACTCCCATGCTTTATATCACAACAAATTACAAATAATCCAAAACAACATTCTGCATATCAGAATAATCAGTAAAAAACAAAACAAAGTGCACGCATGCACATTAATCATCTACAAAATGAAACCTAAATACAAAATTTCTCATAAATAACATGGCATTGAAACATTTACTTAGTTAAATATTGCTTTTCTAATGTGACTGCTAGTAAAGGCCAAAGGTTATCTAGATATGTGACCAGTGTAATTCATGGAGGTCTTCTATGACGAACAAGAAAATGTGTGTGGGTTAACAACTACCCAATATAATGTACTTGGTTAGTAGTTGCAGCCTAATCTAGTTACAGTAAACTCCACATCAAAAGAGATCATAGAGTAAACTTCATGGAACATATCTGTATATCATAGAGAATGATATATAACCTTCAGTAAAGGTGGTTGAATGAACAATTACAACAATTACTATTACAAGTGGTTAATATATAGCTTAACTCCTGGTCACCAAAACAAAAAAAACAAACAGTCTAATAGATGTAAAAAAATATATAGAAAACGAATCTGAAAACAAAAATTTGCACAAACATACATATATATACCATTGTCTTGGTTGATAATTATTTGACGCCAATGATTCGAGAGAGGCAGGTATAACTTGGCTGCCTCTATGAAGAACTTGTGTATGTATCTATGTGTGCCTCTATGAAGAACTTGTATATGTTTCTGTGTGCTATCTTCAAAATTGTTAGAGTGAGGTATTTTCTCATCATTGTTTCAATGTGGGCATATCACTGTGTAGTAATACTCTATATGAATGAAGGAACTCAACTGACTCTTGATTGTTACAATGAAAAGAGCTGATGTATTCATAGTAATCAGAATTGGCACGTAAAAGCACCCACTACACTCTCGGAGTGGTTGGCGTTAGGAAGGGTATCCAGCTGTAGAAACTCTGCCGGATCAGATTGGAGTCTGGTTCGCCAGACCTCAGTCAAATCGTTCAACCCATGCTAGCAAGGAAAGTGGACGTTAAATGATGATGATTGAGATTCTCCATTCTCAAGCACTAGTTTTCAAATGTGATTATATTGAAAATGCAATGAAGGATAGATTTGAAATAAACCTCTCCATGGCCTTTTAAACGGCATAGATTATGACGATAAAGAAAAAAACGCATGTGGATTGTCCAACAGTCCTCTCCCCACCCCTTCAGAAAACATTTTCCCCACAAATTTCTTTATAATCGTAACCTACGCTGTTTGAAAGGTATTTCTGTAAAATTTCATAAAAAGATACCCATTTTCCTGAGAGTTATGAAAGAAAAAATTGGATTGTGTGAATTTTCCGAAATCCTCTCCCACTCCTTCAGAAAACATTTTCCCCATATTTCTTTATAATCATAATCTATGCCATTTGAATGGTATTTCGATATAATTTCCTCAATATATATCCATTTACCTGAAAGTTATGAGGAAAAAATCAGATCTTGTGAATTTTCTGAAAGTCCTCTAATATCCACCACCCTGCCCTCATTTGTTTGTGCAAATTTTTGTTTTCATTATTTGTTTTCTACACATATTTTTACACCTATTAGACTGTTTTTTTTAACACAGTTCTATATTTAAGAGATGAGGAATTATGTCCATTATTTACATTTGACAGATATTTGTCCTCATATTGTTTTGGCTGATATACCCTCCAGCCTTCATCAGGTGTCTTGAGGAAATTTCAAACCTAAGGTATTTTTCGATGTAATTATTATTATTATTATTTAGGCCACTGCCTGGAATCGAACTTGGGTTAGTAGCCCACACTCTTAACTACTATGCCATATGTTCGTGGGCAATTATGGAGTGGATTTTAGGGCTTATAAATCTAATATTTTTCTATCCTTCCTTAATACCGGTTCCCATATGTTATTCAGATCTGCACTCTGTCTGCTTAGGAGATTGTTGTGTCCTAGCATATGTGCTGCTTCTTTTAGTTTTCATATTTTCCAGTGGTGTTCTCTGTTTTTTATTCTAACTTCATCCCACAGGGAGAGGTGGTCTTTGTGTTTCCATACATGAACAGCTATACCCAATTTATCAATATCTCCTCGTGTCATAGCTTTGCGATGTTCCTCTACCCTTATTTTGAGGGGGCGGCATGTTCCGCCTTTGTATAACCTACCACAGTTGCATGGGATGGAGTACACGCAGTTTTTGGTCATATTCTCTTCTATTGGTGGATTTACTTGAAGGAGATATTTGCAAAGTGTTATATTACTCTTGAATACTGTCCTGATGTCATATGGGCTGCATATCTTTTGTATCTTTTCAGAGAGGCCTTTCACAGAGGGTAGACAGACTGTGGACAGTTTATTGGTTTCATCCTCGCTTTTCTTCATAATTGGAGTGGATAGTATGTTTTTGGGGTAGCTGCTGCTTAATACATTGTTACTGAGCTCGATTATTTCATTAAGAACATGAGCTACAAACCCCAAGATTCAGAGTTCGATTCCAGGCAGTGACCTGAATAGCAGCAGCAGCAGCAGCAACAGCAACAACAACAACAACAACAGCAACAGCAACAGCAACAACAACATTGAAAAATACCTTAGGAATGAGAACCCAGGTTTGAAATTTCCCCCAAGACACCTGATGATGGCTGGAGGGTATATCAGCTGAAACGTTGTGTTAACAACAAACAAGATGAGGATAAATATCCGTCAAATGTAAATAACATAAATAATGTTTTTTTTTGTTTTGGTGACTGGGAGTTAAACTATATATTAGCCTTACAAGTACAAGAAAATCTACTCATCTATGTCGGAAGCATAAAATGAAGGAGGGAAGTCATAACAGTAGTATGTATTGAGAAATGTGTGAATGGACTTGATAGATTACTGGGTGATGTCTTAGAGAAAGCACATTATAGTTGGTGATATGTATTGACATGTGTTTGCAACTAAGTGACATGCGATGACGATTCACTCCTGAACTGAAATAGGCTCCCAGCCTCTGTATCATGAATGGTTATGTGGACCACCCCTAATGAAAGCCAGAGCTTCCTTCCACCACTACATAAAGAGTATTAAGAAAAAATGTTATTTAGATATACTTTTATTTTAGTTGCTTACGCTATTTTATGTTTGTTTATACTCTATACATTCAAAGTTCACAAATTTCCTTATTTAAATTATGAATCACATTTCTTTCGATAATATCAATATGATTACAAAATGTCTTTGCAGATGACATTTTCTGTTTGGTTGACACTAATTTTCAAATTACTGGAGTTCATTGCTCTACTCATAGTGACATATAACTGGCCGTGTGTAAACATTGGAGTGGGTAAAAATACACCTACATGATCTAAAGTCTTGGCTCTGTGCCTTGTTTGCTGTGAATGTGTGAGTGGAATCTTTAGGGTTGCAAAAAATCAAACTAAGACTTTCCTCTCAATGTTCTATGCGAATAATGTCTGGATGTTCTGGTACCATGGGTTACTTTGATTGACAAAACTGAGATGTAAACAACAGCTGCTTTGATTAGCCGTTTCCAATCTTGCTCAAGACTGACACACTTCAATAACCACTAAATAATCACACATACTATATACTGACACACATTTTTTCCATTTTATTTTCACTATTAACCATCCTCATGAATCCCTTCATATCTACAATGAGAACACAAACTATACAATGAAAATCCAGAGTTACTTGTGGTCTCTCTTTTACTCTTTTACTTGTTTCAGTCATTTGACTGTGGCCATGCTAGAGCACTGCATTTAGTCGAACAAATCGACCCCAGGACTTATTCTTTGTAAGTCTAGTACTTATTCTATTACTCTCTTTTGCCAAACCGATAAGTTATGGGGACGTAAACACACCAGCATCGGTTGTCAAGCAATGTTGGGGGGACAAACAGACATACAAACTTATACACACACATACACATACATATATATGACAGGCTTCTTTCAGTTTCTGTCTACTAAATCCACTCACAAGGCTTTGGTTGGCCCGAGGCATTAGTAGAAGACACTTGCCCAAAGTGCCATGCAGTGGGATTGAGCCCGGAACCATGTGGTTGGTAAGCAAGCTACTTACCACACAGCCACGCCTACGGGATGAGGGAACAGACAAAGAAATGAACAGACAGACGGACATAATGCCCATTATAGTGAGATAGTAAATTTTCCCATCTATGATGGGATATAAAGGGACAGTATCGCAAATTTAAACTCTCTAAATTCATGAACTATACAAGGGGGAGGGGGGTCCAGAGTTAATCCTCGTCGCCAGAATGTTAACAAAAAAAAAACAAAAGTGATTTATTAACACAAAACTCAATATCCATTAAATAATCATACTTTTTCACGTTTTTTTTCGCTAAAAACTTTCCTGATTACCTCTTTTGTAATCCTGAGAAACATCGTGACCATTGGTCCAGCTGTTTGACCATGGAGAGGGGACAGACAGACAGACATAACACCCATTATAGTAAGATATCACCACCACCTACATTTTAAAGCAGTTAATGCTAATACTATGAAGGGTGATGCCATAAATAACATCAGCAGTGTTAATAATAAGGCCTGAAATTTTGGAGAAGGGGATTAGTTGATTACATTGACCCCAGTGCTCAACTGGTACTCATTTCATTGATCCTGAAAAGATGAAAGGCAAAGTCCAAAGTCAACATCGGCAGAATTTGATCGCAGAACATAATCAAGATGGATGAAAACTGCTAAGCATTTTGTCTGGTTTGCTAAGAATTCTGCCAAGTCACAACCCTATCAACAATAAGAGTAATACCAAAACTACTACTACCAACAGTGACAAACTACTACCATTAACAAAAGCTCCACCACTACCACTACCGCCACCAATGACAACAAGTACAATAATAAAGTCAGCAAGGGACTGAAGCTTGAGTCAGTTATGGAGATTCTACATGATAGGTTGACCTGATAGAAATAACAGTGAAATAAAAAATTTTTTCATACTAAACCATACCATTAAAAAAATATTGAAGGATACAATGAACAATTTAGTTTTAAATTTTCAAAAAGAAAGAACGCTCACTGCTGAAAATCCTTTGGTCAGTCAGGGCTGATTTAATATTAAACAACAACAAAAACAACAACAACTACTACTACTACTGCTGCTGCTACTACTTCATACAGTATTCACAACATAACCACCACCAACACTCTCACCAATGCAGAAACAACCAGCAACAAAATTAAATACATGAACCAATGCAGTAGCTGCAGAGCAGTCTTTTGATCTGCCAGAAAAAGTAGCCAAATCTTTCTAAATTTCCACCATACCATCTTAAAAAAAAAGGACACAAAGACATAGCGGGCAATATATAATATGAGATAGACTGTGCCAAAAACAAAAGAAAACAAGATGGTCATAGCTAGAATGCCTTCAAACACAAACCTAATGAATTAGACTAGACTTTGGGCTAAACTATGATGAACATCAACATTAAGGTCATCTCTGATCAATGTGGTAAAGCCATCTACAGCAATGGTACCATTCATTTCTCTCTAATAGCCATTGCCATGCTTGCAGCTGCCAGTAATAATAGTGAAGGAAAGACAGAATGATGTCAATAGTTTGTTTAGTGAGATAATATTCTCTGTGATAATATTCTTGTGTGATAATATGAAAGTACTAGCTTTGGCTGTACATATACTAGAATTATACAGAGGACATTAGCATCATCCCTGTGCAAGAATAACATGTAAATTCATGAAGCATTCCATATTTTTTTTATGTAGTGAGGCGGCAGAATTGTTAGCATGCAGGGCAAAATGCTTAGTGGCATTTCATTTGTCTGTACATTCTCAGTTCAAATTCTGTCATGGTTGACTTTGCTTTTTCATCCTTTGAGGGTTGATAAAATAAGTACCAGTTGAGCACTGAGATCGATGTAACCAGCTTAGCCCCTTCCTCAAAACTGCTGGTCTTGTGCCAAAATTTGAAACCAATATTCAACATGAAGAGGGAATACATACTATAGCATAATAGACCTGGTAAAAAAACAATAGAAAAAAACATTGCAATGCCAGCAAACATCATTACACATAATTGTACATAAACTTACAGCTAAAAGACTCAACTTGAACTCTTGCTTTTTCTTGGCTATGTAAAGAAGGTATTTAAGAGTATAATTCAAGTGATTGTCAACATTATCATCCTCATTATCTGATCATAGTTATTATCTAAATTTGATATCAGGTTAAGTATTCTTGGAACTATACTGTGACTTTCTCTCTCTCTCTCACACACACATTATGTATAGAATGACTGAGGAAATATGTCTAGGGGTGCCTACTGCTTGAAAATGCAATAGAGAGGTGGGCAACAGCAGATATAATGTAAGTAAGCCAAACAATTTGAATTAAAATTACACTGAGTGATGACAACAGTCATTATCTAATGACAAATTCTGGTTAAGAAAGGCAAAAGAGACAACCTAAAATTTTAATTAATGAATGAAAATTATATAATTAACCATAGTAGATAGTGAGGAGTGAGTTTAATATGAGGTGGAATCAAAAAGTTCCCGCACTAGTTCTGTAGTGCGCCAACAGATGGCAGTGCATGGTTGTGCATGCAGTGAGAGTTAGCTGTGGCCTTCATGAGGCAGTGTGCTGAGTGACATCACTGTACTTACTTCACAAGTTGTGAAATTTGTGTTTTTGTGATCACATGTATCCCGTAGTCTGCGATTTTGTCATGGACAGGAATAAAGAGCCAACATGAAATTTTGCATTAAACTTGGGAAGTTGGCTACAGAGACATTGAGCATACTTTAGCAAGCTTACTGTGACAAGGCGTACACAATGTTTTGAGTAGCACGGGCACTTCAAAAGCAGAAGAATGTCCTTGGAAGATCTGCCATGAGCATCATCCCCAGAAATATGGTATTGTGCATTGAGAATTTGTCCCCCAGGGCCAAACCATTAATTGAGGGTTCTACTGCAACGTTTTGAAGTGTTTGAGGGAGGACATTTGACAAAAGTGACCGGATTCACGGTGCATGAAGAATTGGATTCTTCATGATGACAATGCACTCTGTTACCAAGCTCTCCTCTTTGCTGCCAAAAACAACATGGCATCACTTCCGCACTCACCCTATTCACCAGATTTAGCACTTGTGAATTTTCATCTCTTCTCCAGGATGAAAATACAGCTCAAAAGGTGCCGTTTTAACACTATTGTCAAGATCCAGAGCAAATCACAGGTCCTCACTTATGGAAAACAACTTCCAGGCCAGATTCCAAAAGTTACAGGAATGCTTGGATCAGTGTATTGCTGCACAAGGCAACTGTCTTGAAGATGACCTTAGAACTTAGATGAGTTATTTTTTATTAAACAAACTAGTCCAGGAACCTTTTGATACCACCTCATAGTTAGCAATACGAAGATGGTAAGCTGACAGAAGCATTAGCACACCAGGCAAAATGCTTAGCAGCATTTCATCTGTCTCTACATTCTGAGCTCAAATTCTGCCAAGGTTAACATTGTATTTCACCCTTTCTTGGTTGATAAAATAAGTACCTGTTGAACAATGCACTATATATTTGGTCTTCACTTCAGCTTTATTATTATTATTATTAATATTATTATTATTATTATTATTATTATCATTATTATTATTTGGCTTGCTGGGTCTTCTCACGCACGGTAAGCCAAATGAGACCATAATCTCGTGGCCTATGTCAGGGGTGTTACCAGCTCACTTATGCGTACCTTTTCCTTCCTTGGACACTAAAACTCTGCTTGCGAAGACCTGTTGAGGCAAGTGAAATCAAAAATCAAAATCAAATTTGATGACTGGCATCCATGCTAGTGGGGTGCAAAGAGCACCATACGAGTGTGATCATTGACAGAGTGGCTATTCAGCTTCCGTGCCAGTGGCACTTAAAAAGCACCATTTGAGCGTGATCGTTACCAGCGTTGCATTACTGGCACTTGAGCCCCGTGCTAGTAGGGTATTAAGAGCACCATCCGAGCGTGATCATTGCTAGAGCGGCTATCTGGCCTCCGTGCCAGTGGCACGTAAAAGACATCATTGGAGCGTGATCGTTACCAGCATCGCCTTACTAGCACCTGTGCCAGTGGCATGTGTAAAAGATTCGAGTGAGGTCATTGCCAGTGCCACCTGACTGGCCCCATGCCAGTGGCACATAAAAGCACGCACTACACTCTTGGTGAGGTTGGCGTTAGGAAGGGCATCCAGCTGTAGAAACTCTGCCAGATCAAGATTGAAGCCTGGTGCAGCCATCTGGTTCGCCAGCCCTCAGTCATTCGTCCAACCCATGCTAGCATGGAAAGCGGACGTTAAACAATGATGATGATGATTATTATTTTAGTTTCTTTGTCATAGCTCTTTCATCGTACATCCTGTGACCTCTTCAGTGACTATCCCACATGTCTCCTCTTGTTCTGTTTATTCCATTTTGTCTTTCTATGGTATACCACATGGGATAGTGAGTCACTAAGGATGTCACAGGATGTGTGACAAAAGAGCTTTGACAAAGGAACTAAAATAATAATAATAAACCTGAAGTGAAGACCAAATATAATAAATACATGAAGATATATATCATTTATCCAAAGCTAATTATTTACTACATTGAGTTTTCTACACTTTGTAATTCATGAAGCCAAATAGATAGGTAGTTACACTGTATAGTTAATATAAACTATCTCGACAAGCAAAGCAATATAACCACCATTAGTATGGTTGCTGAGGAATCAAAAGAGTTTAATGTACCAGATGTGCTAGAATTGTTAAGAGTTCACACTACCATTTCACCGAAGACCATTAACTGATTGCATGGCTGGCTAGAAACAGTCCATAAATTTTTAATCTATGTAATACGGGTAATGCTATGAGGTAAATAAATATTATGATGAAGTTGTGGGAAAGTATGATGATATGTGTCAGTGACACATAAGCACTAAATACACTAAAGGCATGAAGCCCTATAAACTAAAGTAGAGAAATTAATTTATCATCATATTTGAGCTGTAATATTTAAACAACAAACATTTCCCCTTGGCAACGTTGGTAGAGCTTCTAGTCATGTAGCACTAGTTTGGGATTTAATATATTGTGGTATTGGGCATACAAGAGGTGTAGCATTTATGTGTTATAATATTGCCTTAATCTATCTCAGGAGAAATGTCATATGCCACCATGTAAATGTTTTAACCACATGCAATGTGGATAGACTGGGCACATGTTATGGAATGATGGTATGATTTGCTTGATGGAACATACACGTAGTAGTCATGACACTAAGACTTGGAAAATAGTAAAGATTGACTAGTGGATAATAACTATGCCTTAGAGTTAAGATAAGAACATAGCATACATACATTCTGCAAAGCAAAATTATTTAATCCATACTGGTAAAGTAAAACAATTGTCAGATAATGGGGATGTAGTTATTGATGATGGTGGTCGTGGTGGTGGTAATGACATTGATGGTGGTGGTGGCAGCAATGATGACAGTGATACTGATGGCACTGAAGAAAAAATTAACATTCAAGCAATGGGTAACAATAATTTCTGATACAGTATTTCATTCTCAAATCGATGAGAGGTAAAGAGTTAAAGCAAAGATTAACTACAATAAAATACTCTACCATTGTTCTTGAAAACTCAACGAAAACAATAACAAAACTCAGATATTGAAGACAGAAAGAGGATAAGTATCTTATCAATTCATGGGAACATTTTGTAGCATTGGTATAACATTCCAAAAATCACTTGGTGAAACAAACAAAACAAAAGGAAATAACAATTTCATTGTATCTTTTAGATTTATCTAAAACATTTCCTTTTAACAGTAGATAAGATGATTTCAAAATACACAACAAAGCATCATGTTGATATGTGTGCTGTGTATGAATGTTTGACTATGTATACACACACATACACACACACACATTTATATATATACATGTTATATATATATATATATATACTTATAAATACATGTCTACATATGTTTTGATATATGCCTGTTTATATCTAGGTGTTTATTATATATATACATACACATACATATATATATATATATATATAAACATCATCATCATCATTATCATCATCATTTAACATGTCTTCCATGCTAGCATGGATCAAACAGTTTGACAGGAGCTAGTAAGCGAGAGGACTGCACCAAGCTCCATTGTTAATTTTGACATAGTTTTCACAACTGGGTGCCGTCCTTCCTAATACCAACCACTTTACAGAGTGGAAGCTGAGAGCATCTATGGAATTCGTTGAAGTGAATTTTCCACAGCTGGATGCTCTTCCTGTCACCAATCCTCACCTGTTACACACATATGCACACACACACACATAATTAATGTAGGCAGCAGTAAACAATGTGTACCATAAAGGAAAACTATAACCATCATTAAATATGACTGTGGGTGTTAGAAACACCTACATTGCTAGAAATAAGAGCTAAACACTCTAATGCTGCAGTCAAAGCACATAATTGTATACATACATGCTGACAGGGACTAATTGCTCGAAAAGCAATGGTCAAGATATTTTCCAAGCTTCCGTGAGTTTCTGTCTGCCAAATCCACTCATAAGGCTTTGGTTGGCCTGGGTCTGCAGTAGATGACGCTTGCCTAAGGTGCCATGAAATGGGACTGAACCTGAAATCATCTGGTTGGAAAGCAAGCTTCTTACCACACAGCCATTCCTGCACCTCACACCCACATATAAATAAATATTTATGTATGACTTACATATTTATGTATATCTATATATTTTATTCATATGTAATGCAAACAGGATTAGATTATTATCCAAAGCATGATTTAATCTAACAGGCGTTTTGGTCAACTTTACATTACCACTGGTTTGAGAAGAAATGATAAATAATAGCTTACACTGCTTTTGCTGCACTTTGGACATTGATTGTTCCCCATAATGTGTCAGAAAGATCTGTTTTGAAGTTCATGAGAAAGAATTTGGACATGTGTCAGCATGTTAAAAAATAAGTTTGTTTCTTTTGTTTAGTATTGGAATAGGGCAAGGTGGTGAGCTGGTAGAATTGTTAGGACGTTGGGCAAAATGTTTATCAGCATTTCAGTCATCATTACATTCTAAAATTCTGACAGGGCCTACTTTGCCTTTCGTCCCTTTCAGGGGTCAATAAACCAAGCACCAGTTGAGTGCTGGGGTTGATATAATCAACTTAGCCCTGCGACAACTGTGGAGATTGCCAACGTACCGTAAAAGAGGGAACACAAAGGAGTGACAGAGGGAGAGAGAAGAAATGGAAAGACAAAAAAAGATATCAACAAGACACTATGACATTACAACCAGCCAGGCAAAGTCTTTGCTACATTTGCGGCACCTGCCAGAGGGAGTGTTTGTCCAGGATAGGACTACACAGCCACAGTAGGAGATATATTAGGACATGAAATGTAAAAGCCGGACTAGATTATTTTATGTGCAACTCCATTGTCTCCCGAGACAAAAAGGATGCCAACCAACCAACATACATATATATACATCTATATATATGTATATATTTATATACATATATATAGATATATATACATATATATACACATATACACACACAAATACACATATACACATATACACACACACACATATGTATATATATATATATATATATTAAATTAGAGACAAAACCACTATTAGGCAAATCAAACAATGAAAGACTTAAGCCAATATATATATATATATATATATATATATATATATATATATATATATATATACACACATATATCCCATATCATATACTGTACCATAAAATAATGGATATAAAACAATATAACGGTGCCACTCCTCCCATCAGGAGAATATTCCCAAAGATACAAATTGCTACAAAATCATACTTTGGCACTTACATGTATCCTGA
>NC_043007.1:63909734-63922234 GCF_006345805.1 Octopus sinensis | reverse complement strand
ATTTGGATGGTGTCAAGTTACATATAAGTCTGTGTGATCATTATGTCTGCTGGATATGACAGTAGGCTGTAATCTCCACATATATTAAGGATTATACACTACCATTGTGCATGGGCTTGCTATTTCTATGGTAATATATCTGGGTTATCAGCAACTAATGGTTTGGAATTCATTAACAGGACATGTTTGGTTGCAGCATTAGGATAGGTCAGTTTTCCTACAGAGTGATGGAAAATGTGCAATTTCTTATGGAGGCAGGGTTAGCAATTATGAATTCCAGGTAAGGTAGGGTACCGTTTTAAAGATGCCCCATGCAAAGTTGGGGGAGTTATTTTCATTATCTCATTTTCCAGATGAAACGGTACATCCGAAAGAGTGCATGTGTTGCATGAATCTTCCCTTAAAGTTATTGGCCATCATGCCAATGTAGTGTCTCAGGATGCCACTACATAATATAATGATAATTCTATAGAAAAAAAGGATTCAATGGTCAGTTGATAAGATGCTAACAGTTATAGATTGGAATGTAGGGAGAAGATTGTGTGGATGTATGTTTGCCTCTCTTGTAACAAGCAATATTGGAAGTGAGATAATTTAAACATGAGTAGTTAATCTTGATGTTATGGGAATTAAAGTTTATGATATCTATAAGTTCTTAGGAAATGTTGTCTAATTAGAATTAGGAAGCCTCTAGATTGAATAGAGGATTAAACTGGATTAGCTTTCTCTTTCTAATTCTCCTTGGGTTTGGGAGTGGGAGATCCTTCATATCTACTAACTTATCAGTAAAGCCACACCTCACAAGCACCTTGTTATAATAAGGTGCAATCCTTTTCAATCTCTCTCTCTTGGAGATTCTTCTACTGAAACCAATGACTAAATTTCAAATTACAGATGAAGGGTGCTCGAGTATCATTGAGTATAAACAATTTCCTCACTAGGTTTTCTGTAAGGGTAGTAATTGCCTGTCTTAAGATCTAAGATTATATCACGGAAGTTAACCTTTGTTAAGTTGGTGGAGTTAGGATAATAGTTATGGTTAGGCTGAATTCTTTGAAGATGTTTTTAAGATTCTTATTGAACTTATCCATAGCATAGCCATTCATGTAGCTTGAGATTGTCATCATCCTTGTACAAGCTTGAACTATGGGAGCATGTATATTTCTTTTTTTAGGGTATCCAAGATAAGTACTCAATGAAGTCAGTGACTTGGCCCTGTCGTAGCTCCTCGTGGATGGCGTTACATTTTTTCCCGGTAGGAATCATCATTAAACAGGACAATCTTAACATGATTTGATTAAATTGTATCATTCCCTGATTTTAGTAATACCTACACAAGTAACAAACCTCCTTTACTTTCAGAAGGGCATCCAACCCCTAAAAATCATGCCAAAATAAAGTGACATACACATGGCCTATTTTGATCTGTAGTCGTGTATGCTAGATGACAAAGGAGTGCAACAAGTTGTGAGATGCTATGAGACTTGTTCAGCATGATAAAACAGGCATAAAATTATGATGATGATGATATTACTGCATGTGTGTGTGTGTGTGTTTATTCATTTTGCATTCATTTTTCTATGCTTGCATAGACAAATATATTATTTGAAGCATTGTTCTACAACCATATGCCCTTCCTGATGCAGACTCTTCCCTGTTTTTTAAGTGTAGGATCACTTATTCCACCACAAAAAGGCACAAAGTAACTCGATTTGTTGAAAGGGGAAACTGACAAGAGCATTGCCTGATGATCTATTGTACAAACAATAGCACATGGAAACAAAAAACAAACATATAGACACACACACACACACACACACACAACACACACACATAAAGGGTGAGTGGAAAGTAACTAGGCATTAAAAATTGCTTATATAATTTTTAATATCATTGAAGTCATGACGAAATCATTTTTTAAACAGACAACACTAATGGGGATTTCTTATTTTATTGTCATATTTCTTATTTTCCAGATGGCTAGTCACTTGACTGGTCAGGAGCGACCTAAGATAGCAGCACACTATGAAGTGTGGAATTCCATTGTTTTGGTTCAGAGATGGTGGTGTGCATAGAAAGGTAAGCATGCAACACTACATCCAGAGACAATAAAAAGTTGTCATGCAAAGCTGATGACCACAGGCTCTATGAACGATACAAAAAGTGGCTGTCCAACCACATCCCAATCAGCAGAGAACATGGTAACAGTGCAGGAAATGTTTAATCACAGCCCTCAAAAATTATCACGTCAAGCAGCTTGCGAAAGTGGACTAACAAGACACACAGTACATATGGTGTTGCCTAAAGAACTGAATTTTCGTCCGTGGAAGCCCTATTATATGCAGGAGCTAAAACCTGAAGACTGTGACTGCAGAAGTCCAGAAGTCCAGATCTCACTTCATGTGATCTTTACCTGTGGAATTACACAAAAGAGGAGGAGTACAAGACAAAACCTCACACACTGGAGGACTTAGAGACACAGATTCAGGAGGTTCATTCCATCCCTGGCCATTTGAGGAAACTGATTGATGCCACCGGTGCTTACATTGAAATATGAAGATTTACTTTCATTTTCCCATGTAATAACAAACATGTATCATTTCTTTCAATAAATTTGTAAACAGAATATAGATTTTACTACCAATTTTTAATGCCTGCTTACTTTTCATTCACCCTGTATGTGTGTGTGTGTGTGTCTGGTGCAGCCTTCGGGCTTCCCAGACCGCAGTTGAACCATCCAAGCCATGCTAGCATGGAAAGCGGACGTTAAACAATGATGATGATGATGATGATGATGATATATATATATATATATATATATATATATATATAAGTATAGACATGGCTGTGTGGTAAAAAGCTTGTTTTCCAACCACATGGTTTAAGGTTCAGTCCCACTGTGTGGCACTTTGGTCAAGTGTCTTCCACTATAGCCTAGATCTGACCAAAGCCTTGTGAGTGGATTTGGTAGAGGGAAACTGAAAGAAACCATCATGTGTGTGTGTGTGTGTATTTATCCCCCACCACCACTTGACAACTAGAGCTGGTTTATTTACATCCCTGTAACTTAGCAGTTCAGCAAAAGAAGAATAATAGAATAAGTACCAGGGTTTAAAAAGAAAAGCAAAGTACTGGCGTCAATTTATTTGACTAAAAGTTCTTCAAGGTGGTGCCCCAGCATGGCCGCAGACTAATGAACTGAAACAGATCAAAGATACAAGATATACACAGTGAAAAATATTAAAAGAAGAAAAATGCACAGAAATTATATTTTGGACAAAATATTTACATATATTTTTATAAAATAATATATTTACATAATCAACTGGTTTTGCCTGTGCTAATTATGACTAAGAAATTAGTGATAATGTTACAGTTTCAAGCTATCATAAGAAGTTATATCCTTCCTTCTGCTAATATGGAAGGGAAACTTCTTATGATAGCATGAAATTGTAACATTAGCACTAACTTCTTAGTCAAATATGTATATTTTATTTGTGTGAGTGAGTGTGTGTGTGTGTATTGTCCAACATAAAATCTCCTTGCATTTTCTTTCTTTTTATCATTTTGCACTACTATTCACCAGATGAAAAAAAAAATTCATCGAACCTTTTCTGTATATATACATACATATACAGATAGACAAATGATCTTTTAGTTTCTGTCTATTACTTACAAGGAGCTGTTGGCCTAGGGCTATAGTAGAAGATGTGCAGTGAGATTGAACACAAAACCATGTGGCAGAGCTGTAAACATCTCAACCACATAGCTATGCCTGCATCTATAGCCATGCATATGTATACAGTCTAGATTAGTGTTATGAGAGAAATTTAGAGATAGTTTTAGCTGAAGAATGGTTAAAAATTCGTTTGGAAACAATTCAAAATTTGTATGAGTCCATACCTCATAGAATTCAAGCTGTAATTATTGCCAAAGGCAGTCCTTCCCCATATTAAAATAAATTTGTTTGAAATTTTAAGGTGTTTCCATTATTTTGTCCAACCCCTGTATATATATATATGTGTGTGTGTGTATGTATATATATATATATATATATATATATATGCTGTACTTGAGAAGACCTGGCAAGCAAAATGAGGACATAACCTTGTGGCCTATGCCAAGGGTGTAACCAGCCCACTTATGCGTACCTTTCCTTCATTGGACACTGCTTGCGAAAACCTGTTGAGGCAAGTGAAATCGAAATCAAATTCGATGACTGGCATCCGTGCTAGTGGAGCACTAAGAGCACCATCTGAGTGTGATCGTTGCCAGGGCAGCTAACTGGCATCCATTTGAGCATGATCGCTACCTTACTGGCACTTGTGCCGGTGTGCAGATGGCATGTAAAAATAAAACACCATTTGGGTGTGGCCATTGCCAGTACTGCCCCTCGTGCCGGTGGCACGTAAAAGCACCCACTACATTCTCGGAGTGGTTGGCGTTAGGAAGGGCATCCAGCTGTAGAAACTCTGCCAGATCAAGATTGGAGCCTGGTGCAGCCATCTGGTTCGCTAGTCCTCAGTCAAATCATCCAACCCATGCTAGCATGGAAAGCGGATGTTAAACGAGGATGATGATGATGATGATATATATATATATGTATATATATATATATATATATATATATATAATAAAAGAACATCAAAGAATGGAGTTAACTAACAGCATTTACTGTTTAGTTTACACATTTCAGTCTTGCATCATGCCATTTCTATGTTAATTACTGAGTTTATCTCCATATATTGTGGAGTTCTTCCCTAATAGTCAATAGTGAAGTTAACTTGTCTGAACATAACAACAAGCAATATTTATGTGTGGGCATATGTAACAGGTTCCTGTATTATTTCTATTGACCAAATTCCACTTACAGCAACTCAATTGGTCATCTGAAAAGTATGATAGGATATACTTGCCCAAGATACCAAACAATGAAAACAAACACAGAACCATATGGTTCTGAAATGAACTTCTTAACTACATGCCTGTTTTACAACTGTTTTTTTTTTTTATATGCTGGCAGATCACATCTCACTTAAATGTCTTTTTTTTACATGATTTCCATGGCTGGATGCTCTTCCCAACTTCAACCATTTTATGCAATGTTAGGTGCACTTTTTGCAGCACCAGCACTATAGAGGCTGCTTTGCCATATGCAAACTAAAGAGCCCTCTCAAACCCTGTGCTGTTGCTGCTTAAATTGATAACTAACCAATCACAAACTGTATTGGGTATTTTTCATGGCACCAGTACTATTGGGATTGCTTTACAGCTAGCAAAGCAAAAGAGAGACCACATGAAGGATGGAATACATACATGAAATATTTGCAAAAATGGAAACCAACAATGAACAAAAAGCTCTCATCTAACTGTAAATTTGGATTCCAACCGACTAGCTAATTTAAGAAGATACTAAAAATTGAAAATATTTCAGATACAGAAATAAATACACAATGAAAATACAAAACTGCAAAAATACAAACCACAAAAATAAAGCATTGAAAACATAAATCAGAGAGATAGACAAAAATGAAACAAATAAATGAAACAACAAAACCCTACAAAAACAAACTCCAGCACAGCTACAGAATATTGACCAACAAAAACTGAATCAGAACTACACTAATAAAAATATAAACACCAATGGATATAAAAAAACAAAGGTTTAAGGGTAGAAAGATCTAAAGTTAGAAATTTTTAATATGACAATAATCTACAGATGGAAATAGTTAAAAAAAATTAAATCAATAAATCTTTTTCTGGACTAATGAAAGACCCTGCCAAATATAAAACTTAATGAAAAAATAACAGTAACAATAAAAAAAATCAAACTGTGCCATCATAGATACATTTGAAACAAATGTGAAAATCAATATCAGCAGGATAAATCAACTAATCTATGCAACAGCAATGGTATCACAAAGGAAAGTGGTTATCTTCTCATAGAGGAAGATCTAAAACCTAACAAAATAATGTGGAAAACCACACAGAGAAGACTAGAAAATGGCTATTGAGATTGATAACAAAAACGCATAAATGAAAAATATTGCAGAAATATAAAACATTTCCCCCTAAAATATCATCTGAAATCAAGTCAAAGTGATTGAAAAATCACAAAGACTTCATTATTATAAATACCAGTAATGCTTTTTTGAACATTTTTTGAACAAAGCAAACAGTTCATCCCCCAACCAAAATTATTTTACCAAGAATCAAGTAAAATTGAAAATAAAAAAACCCAAATGGTGCCAAATACAAGAAGTATAAAACTTTGGGGAATTAGTATAGACAGCAGACAGATTGCCAAAGTACCAAAATTCTTGCCAAAATATCAAACAAATACCAACCCACAAAGTACTTGCAAAGATAGCCAACAATTTACGAAAAGAAGCAAAAACATCTAAATTGTTCGCAAAGGAAAAAATCTTAACAACTCTTCAGAAACAGAAAAAAAAAAAAAAAAAAAAGAATGTTAACCAACTAGTCTAGAATATACAATGCTTCAGCATCAGTTTTGTTCCAAAGGTAAAGTACTCAACTGGCATCAATTTCCCATCACCACTCAGCCTTTTTCTGAAGAACAGAAAGAGTGTTCCAGAGGTTCATGTGGAGCAACAAAGTTATAACTGAAGACTGTGGATGATGAAAATGGGCCTGGGTATGATGCAGATTGATTATCATAAAATTCTCCATCTATAGAGTTTGGAATCATTAGGTATGAGAAAAGCAGTACCAATAATAAGTAGGTACATCAAACATGCTGGAGTAAGGGTATAGACCCAAACAAAAGAAAGAATTACAAAAACAAAATCAATTCAATTAGAAAACTAAAAATTCTAAGGATACCCACATCTTCTTTTGTCTGGCACTGGATTCTTTTAACCTAAATACAAGACGAAGTTATTTGCAGACATACATGCTATAGTGTGATAATCAACACATGAATTCCGTCATAGTCAACTTCACCTTTCATGATCGATAAAATAAGTATCAGTTGAGTGCCAAGGCCAATGTAATTGACTTAGCTGCTCCTTCAAATTTGCTGGCCTTGTGCTAAAATTTGAATAAAATATTATAGATGTATTG
This sequence comes from Octopus sinensis, assembly GCF_006345805.1. Lineage (NCBI taxonomy): Eukaryota > Metazoa > Mollusca > Cephalopoda > Octopoda > Octopodidae > Octopus > Octopus sinensis. Next base: position 63,915,148 of record NC_043007.1, on the reverse strand, counting down.
GATAAATATTTAGAATTGAAATTAATGTAAAAAAATAAGGAAATAGGTATAATAGGAATCAATACCTTATTTGTTCTAATAATAATTACAGTGATAATATTAACTGGAAGTGAAATGAATTTGCAAGATTAGATAGATAAACAAAGAAATGAATATCAGAATTTAAAATATATCTCTTAAAAAGCTGACATAGAAATATTATATTTAGCTGAACACAAAGAGGTGGGAAAGACCTCCCACCTCTCTGTCATTAACCATTCACTGTAGCATTACAAAAATATCTATTTAAGAAAATGAATACAAATTAGTAAAAATAACTTATAAAATGTAAACAAAACTAAAAAAAAAATTCTATTTTCCATCTACAATTAAGCTGACAGCTTAAAAACTGAAACTGAAATAACAGCCATTTGTGAGAAAGATAGAGAAATATCGGAAAATATTTTTAAAACACCAATAACTGAAGTAAATACAGTACAACAAAATTGCCATGCTGAGATATTTGACTGAGCAAATCAGAAGTATATAAAGAAAATCCCAACTGCTAGTTAAGAAGCTGAGAACTCAAAACTGAAACCAACCAAAGGGTTTCTGATCATGGCAGATATGTTGTAGGCTGTATTCTTTGACTGTACACCTATGAGTAAACGAATGAAAGATTTTATGGTTGTGGGATTTGATTGTGTAAGGGATGTAGGGAGGCATTCTAAGAAAGATGCTGTCAGTCATTCAGCCGTTTCACAAGTGAAGTAAATATTATACCAAGAGTGGTCAGCATAAAAATAGTAAGCATCAAGTAGTAAAGGATTTAGAAGGTAGTTTTTATGTAACAGAATGGCATAGAGTTGAATTACCTTAATTAGGCACTGATTATGTGATCCAATGGTAACAGAGATGATGGTGGTAGGAGAGAGGCTGTGTTTAAAAATGACAAAAAGGTCAGGAATGAAGTTAAGTTTAACAGTGCTAAGATTAAAATCTTATACAAAAAAATCAATGCCTAATACAAAACCTCCATAGAAAAATAACATTTTAGCACAATGTAGATGAAAAGCAAAGTAAACACAAACTGAAACAATAGCAATACCACTGAGCCAATGAGGGATCCCATACTTAGCCACTTGATCTGTGAGAAATGGCAGCTAAATCTCCCTCAGATTTCACCCTACCATCTTAACACTTTTGATAATACAGTCCTACAAAACCTTAAAAAGATTGAATGGCCATAGCTGGAATACCTTTCATCAAAGTCCTTGATCAGGATTGAGCTAGGGCTAAATAAGAACAACAATGGTACTACCATAGAATTTATAGTTTCTTTCTTACATTATTTTCAAAAAGAAAACTAGCAAATATATCAAAGTGATACCAAATTTTGAAGTAGAAAACACAAGAAATCCATTTATAGTAGACAAAGACCACAAATAAAAATGTGGGAAATATAATAGAACATTAAAAATATATGCAGGAAGTGTTAAGGAAAAATTGCTTTTTTCCAGGCTTTCAGTGAGGTCACAATTTTCCCATGAATTGCATTGAACTAGATGTTGTATAGCTATTTACCAGCTTTGTCATTATTATCACATTCTAATTATTATAACATCAATGGTTTCTAATTTAGGTACAAAGCCAGCAGTTTGGAGGGAAGGGGATACCATCATCCCCAATACTTAACTGGTGCTCTATTTTATCAACACTGTAGGGATGAAAAGCAAAACTGATCCTAGGGGAATCAAAACTCAGAAAGCAAAGAGCATTAAATAAAATACAAAACATCTTTTCTTAATGCTCTAATGATTCTGTCAGCTTGCAGTCTTGATAAAAATAATGTTTCTTTGTTGGTTTTTTTTTAGGTATAAGGCCAACAATTTTGAGGGGCGGGGCAAGCTGTTGATACCATTGACTCCAGTATCTGACAGGTACTTTATTTTAATCAACCCCAGATGACCTCAGCAGGATTTGAACACAGAATGTAAGGAATGAATACTGAAATGCATTTTTTGACACTCTACAGGCCCATTGCCTTTCACCGGTTTCTGATTTAGTACAAGGTCAGTAACTTTGAGAGAAGGTCAGTCAAGATATCAGCCCCAGTACTTGACTGGTACTTTATTTTATCAAACCTAGGAAGATGACAAGCAATGCTGGCCTTGACAGGATGTGAACTCAGAACATGAAGAGCCATAACTATATATAACAAGGTATTTTGTACAAAATTCTAATGATTCTATCCATCATAATGATATTGATTTCAAATTTTGGCACAAGACCAGTAATTTTGAGAGCAGGGATAAGTCAGTTACATTGACCCCATCACTCAAATGGTACTCAAAATATTTTTGTTGTTTTTGTAAAATCTCAGAAAATAATTAAAAATTCACATTTTTTTATAAACCCTGAAAAGATGAAAGGCAAAGTTAACCTCAGAATGTGAAGAAGAGTAAAATGCTGCTAAACATTTCACCCAGTGTGCTAATGATTCCACCAGCTCGTCACCTTATCCATTATAACAATATTACTTCTAATTTCATAATGATGATAACAACACTTTCTAACTTGGTGCAAGAACAGCAATTTTTAGGAGAGAGGATAAGACAATGTCCAACTGGTACTTATCTTATCATCCCCAAAACGAAGAAAGCAAAGTGAACATTGGTAGGATTTGAATTCAGAGCATAAAGAGCTAGGAGAAATGCTGCTAAGCATTTTGTCCAATGTGCTAATGATTCTGCGAGCTCATTGCCTTCATAATGATGATTTCAGTAATAACAATAATCCTTTCTACTATAGGCACAAGGCCTGAAATTTTGGGGGAGGGTATTAGTCAATTACATTGACCCCAGTGCTTCACTGGTACTTAATACATCAACCCCAAAAGGATGAAAGGCAAAGTTGACGTCAGCAGAATTTGAACTCAGAACATAGTGGCAGACAAAATACTGCTAAGCATTTAGCCCAGCGTGCTAACGATTCTGCCAGCTTACCACCTTAATAATCCTTTCTACTAAAGGCGCAAGGCCTGAAATTTTGGATGAAAGGATGAAAGGCAAAGTCGACCTCAGCAGAGGCCAATAGCAACAACAACAACAATAATAATGATTTCTTTTATTTGCTACCAGAGTGAAGGATGAGGGGAACAATACAAAGACAGGCATAAAGTGTGGGGATTTATATACAATGGAATGATAAACAAAAAAGAAAATAGTATACACAGTATACAATAAAAGAATGAAAGGATACATAGCATATGATAGAAAGAGAGAAGGAGAAAAAAGATGATAGTGATGTGGTCCCCTTGAAACAGAAGGACCTCTAGTGATAATTGAGAAACCCCACCAGCCAAGATCTCCCTGAATATGCAGGCTAAGTACCCTACCTAATTCCTTTCCTCCAATTCACAGGTACCATCCACTCTAACCATTTTCACATCTTTTACCCACTTGTAAATAAATTCACTTGAGGACAGCACTTCCCTCTTTGCCCTCACTTACCTTTCAAAGTGAAACTTGGAAAAATCAAGGGCTCTACCAAAGAGGAACATCTCTGTCCCCATTCCTTTTAGCCTCATCCACCATACAACCTCTTTTTCCACAGCTACAACGCAAAGAAAAACTGCCTTGGCTGCCCAATTAAAAGAGGGCAGTGGGGCTACCGTCACTATGGCAATCAGTGGGGCAACTATTACTATGGCCAACAGACAGATCTGTCCCACACACAACAGCAGCTGTTTGATATAACTCCAAAAGTTAGCAATGCCCGAATGCTGAATGAATGCATGCAGAATGGTCTTGTCACTTTGCGCACACCTTGGACAACCTTGTCTGACAGCACATCTGTGCCTGTAGAGTTTATCCTGAACCAGTAGTTCTAATCTCCCTGCCCCCCACTCCTGTAGCCTCTCAAGGACAGCTTCTTCTCTGCCCATTTCTTGGAAAGACTGGCCACCCTGTTTCTCATCTTATCCCAATTCTTATCTACCTGGTGGTCAGGACCAAACCAGACCTCAAGCAGTTTAACTGGTCTGTCAGTCCAGAGTCTGATGACACCATCTGACAACATTGATCTGCCTCTTCACATGCCTATTTACCCAGGCCATATAATACTCACCACTTTCACCCACTTTACCACAAATCTACTAGAGAGCAGTACCATCTCCTCTTATTGAAACAAAAACAATAATGATTCATTAAGTTTTTGGCTAAGTTTGTAGAGGTGAGACTCAATTAATACCTATGCATTTTTGATATGTCTTAGAATCTCAATTTGAGAAGTATGAAGGCAAAGATAAATTCATCATGAATTGAACTCATTCTACCATCTCTGTCAATCCACTGCCATAATGATAATTTCTCAGAAGGCCACAAAGTTAGAAGTAGAAGGCATATAGTTAATAAAAATGATACAAGGTACAGCTGGTACTTATTTCATTAACAAAGTTCAGATGAAATATAAAGGCAATTTTTGTAGAAACTGAACTCAGAACATACAAGATACAGACAGTATTCAGTCACAATTACTGTATATGTTTTTGGTATGGTTCAAAGGTGATTAAATTGTCATGTCCACATCTAAGGATATTTAAAAAATGTTTGTTTATGCAAACAGTGCATAGCTAACCTGAGATGTTTCTGTTGCAAGTGAATAAACTATGCCTTTGATTAATAAAGGTTGGTATCAGCTGCATGAGAATTTGTATTGTTAGAAATGATAGTCAGTCGTTACTGTACAGGTGTAATATTGAGGCCAAGTTGAAAAGAACTCCATCAATGCATACTACAACAGAACAGATTAACTGATATCTACTGGTTTGATAAATTAGAGATGACCTGAGTCCATAAGAAAGCAATTAAATTATAATGTTAGATATGATTGAAGCCAATGACAATATTAATGCTTTTACCAATGTTCTAAAGCTGAAGAAGCACTGATATGTAATAGACAGTAAGAGTTTGATAGATCTGGCTCTATGGGAACAGTACTTATGGTAACTGAAGTAATTTAAAGTTTGGACATGTAAGGGTGATTGTTTACAACTGATCTATTACTTTTGAGATGTTGGAAAGGAAAGGGATTAGAAGGTATGTTAAAGAGGGCATACTTCTTTAGAATGGAACTCACTATGAGTGTAGTTGTTGTTGTTGATGGTGTTGGTGTTGTTGTCCAAGACATTGGGCCTCACAGAGCAAATGACAAGGGACTGAGACTTCTGGTGGTTTGCTGTGCTTGAGAAGACACATCAAGCGAAGTAAAATCATAGTTGTCCTTGCATTCAGGCATGTCCCCTACATCTCCCTTCGACTTAGTGGTCCTAATCTTGCTGGCTAATCTTGGAAATGAAACAGATGGCAAATTTCAGGCAAAGTGCTACTTACAGAAACATTTTATTTGGGAATTGAGCAGGAGATCTGGAAATC
>NC_043007.1:63862234-63899734 GCF_006345805.1 Octopus sinensis | reverse complement strand
ACAAATGGTTAGAGATGAGGAATGGAGGAGAGAGTGAATATAATGTTGAGTGGATGACAAATAGTGGAGGTAGGGAAGAGTAGGTGACAACTGTAAAGATTGGATAAGGTTGAGGAGTAGATGTAGTGAATGGTGGATGAGTGGTGAAGAGAGACCAATGGTGCATCAGGTTGAAGTGTAGCAGAATGCTAATGATAATACAGGAGACAAGTGAAGGATGGGAGAGGGAGAGAAAGAGATGAAAAGTGGTTGGGGAAGTTTCAAGAGTGGGGTGGGGAGAAGAAGGCATAGTGCATGGGTAGAGTGAGAGATGTATGGTGATGGAGAAGGTGAAATGATTTGGTAGCTCAAGGAGAAGGTTAATATAAAATGTAGGTAGAGAGAACAGTATTAAGGATGAGGGATGGATATCAAGTGAAATGATTCTGGGTAGTGAGAAAGATTAGTGATATCAAGGAAAAGTTATACTTAGAGAGATGATGGGTGGTGGGAGTGTATTGGTGAGGAAACTGAGCCAAGGGCCCAGTTACAAACACACACAATGCTTCCAGGATCCTGGTCTCTTATCATTTCCTCTATGAAGTTCAAGGTCCTGAGATCAGCTTTCATCACTTCATCCTATGTCTTCCTGGGTTAACCTCTTCTGCAAGTTCTATCCACACCAAATGATTGGCACTTCTTTATACAGCTATCTCCACCTATATGTGACACATTACCATACCAACAGTCTTCTTTCTTGCAAACATCTGATTCCCCTTCTGTTCAGTTTTTCTCTCAGCACATTTGTACTACATCATTCATGCAAACCCACACTGCACATCCAATGGAGCATCCCATTTAATTTCTTTCCAGCCTTTTCAAGTCATCTGCATTCAAGGTCCATGCCTCACTACTATGCAGCATTGTAGTTCTGACATAAGTATCATACAATCTGCCCTTCACTCTGAGGGGGGAAAAGAAATCTTGTTTCCAGAAGCCATAAAAGCTCCCTAAACTCTTTCCTTCTTGTTCTTACTCCGGTTAGTACACTTTCAGGGCAATCATCTCCATTGCTAATTACATCTTTTAGATAACAAAAGCTATCAATTACTTACTGCTACTGAACCATCCAAGCATTTACAAGAATCTACTTCTGGTGTGCTCCTAATAATTACTGCACCAGCACATCTGTCACATAAGAAGCTTACTTTTTCTTTTAGTTTTTCTGTGATTCCACTCTGTCTAAAACCTCTGTCTTTGCTAAGTTTACTTTCAGGTGTTTTGATTCTAAGTTTAGCTTCCATACCTAGAATTTCCTCTAATTCTATAAGAGATTCAGCTATGAGAACAAGATCTTCAGCATATAGGAGATCTCTTGGATAAGCAGTTTTAAACTTCTCTGTAATGGCCTGTACAGTTATGATGAATAGGAGGGGACTGGGAACTGAAACTTGATGAACTCCTACTGTCATTAAATTTGTTACTGAAATCATTGTTGACTTGCAAGTTACTTGCTGCACCTTTGTACATAACTTGTACAGCCCTTGCAAGCCATTTGTCTACACATAGTTTCCTCAGTGATGACCAAATAACGGAATGTGGTCTCCTGTCAAATACTTTTTCCAAATCAATGAAAACCAGGAATAGTGGATTATTCTTAACTTAGTACTTCTCTTGCAGTTGCCTCACTAAGGTTGCATCTGTGATACCTCTTCTAGGTACAAAGCCAAACTGCATTACATCTAGGTCTATTATGTCATGGGTTATTTGTACCATGACTCTTCGTGAACTTCATAAACTGATCCAGTAGCTTGATTCTTCTATAGATGCTATTATCTAAGACAGCTCCTTTGCATTTGTAGCAGTTTACAATGATACTAATACGCCAGTCATTGGGTTTGACACCTTCCACTTGATTCACTATCCAAGTGGTGATCATGTATCCTACCTCACCAGATAATGTGAACATCTTGGCAACTATCAGTCATGGTCCTGTAGCTTTCTATCTCTTCAGGTCTTCAAATGCTTTATCTATCAAGTTGCTATCAACTTGAATTGCTGGTCCTTCTGCATGACTAGCATGAAGTATCCTACTTTATCCCATGAATTCTCCATGTTCAGCAGCCTTTCATAATAACACTTCCACACCACTTACTTGTCTTTCACATCTATGGCAAGTTTACCTTCCTCATTCTGAATACACTTCTTGCCAATGATGTCTCATATCTCTCTTACACATTATATAACAATCCTGAAGACTTCATGCCTCTGATCTTTACCTTGCAAGACATGTGAAAATCTATTCCTTTCTGCCTCACTCCAAACCAAATATATTAGCCACCTTAAATCTTTCTCTTAGCCTTTACTGCCCTATCAACTGTCATTCCACCACCATATTACATAGGGTTTGGCTGGGACTTTGCCCCAGCTGCATGCCAGATATATAGCACTAAGCAGGTTATTTTGTAAAAATTCTCAGTTGTAATCTTTGCTGCAGGTATCTAGATATTTCTCCTTACAACGATATATCTCAATTGGAATTTCTCTAAACCTACTCCATTGTAGGATCTTTTAGCTTCCATATTTTCCTTCTTCATACCATTTTTGTTTCTGCATCCACCTACCTTTGACTCTGATGTTACTAGCCATTAATCTATGTGGTGTAGTGCATTCTTCACTAGGGCAGTGGTATTTACACAAGTCCTTCTATCTCATATTATGGTGAGAATGTAATCTGGCTTGTGTTTTTGGCAGATTGGTAGGTAATGGGGTGATTGGTAGATTTGTTAGTGTGTGTTGCAAATTGTTGCTCAAGAACACAATGTATTGCTGGTCTGGGAATTGAAAGCATGTTCTTGCAACCATGAGAGCAACAGCCTAATCACTAGGCCATGCACCTTCACACACATACACGTGTGTGTGAGTATAACCAGATACATAGATATAGACATATAAACAGGCTTTATGCAGTTTCTATGAACTAAGTTGCTCATAAAGTATTGGTTGGTCCAGGGTTATAATAGAAGACACATTCCCAAGGTGTACCATGTGATAGGATTAAACACAAAACCTTGTGGTTGTGAAGCAAATTTCTTAACCACACAGCTGTGTGAGTGTGTGTGTGTGTGTGTGTGTACATATATGGTAAGTAAAGAGGGATTAGTGGAATCCAGGGCATTACTTCAGTCAGTAATCATGCAAACTCCTGGCTAACAGGATGTGCAGAAGGGAAGAAAATTTAGTAAATCCATAGTATTCTATGCAAACTGAAAATCTGGGAATTTTCATCAATCACAGAGTATAACAGAAAACAAGTAGAGGAATGAAGATAGTAGTATCACATTTATTATCCAGTTACGATTGTTTCAATAACAGATGGGGTAGATGAACCATTTAATATGCTGGAACAAATATAAATAATGGTTATGCAACTTCATGCAATATTAAATGAAACCCAACCTGTCATTTCATCAAAACCTTTGAGCAATGCAATACACTTGTACATGGGTAGTCATGGTTGTAAATACAATCAGTAGGGTGTGCTTATGTCATAGCGAGAAAGAGGCCATACTGACATGCCTAAAGGAAAATACCATGTACAGCAGACAGAAAGACATGTCTATTACTAGATAAAATAGATTGTGAGTATTCCACAGGTACATGTGTTCTTAACGTAATATTGAGGAAGAATCAGCGATGCAGCCAGTGACAAGCCTATTACAGATACAATGCATCCAATGGGGTTTCATGGTTTTCATCTACCCAGCTTCACTTATAAAAGATAGGATGCCTTGCAGTGAGCACAAATGCAGGATCCCATAGTTACAAAGCAAACCAATCAGTAATTCCTTCATCCACACACACACACAAATACACGTAATACTCACAAGCCTTCAAATGTGGACACATACCTACATATAGGATATACACGTATTGGCATATGCGTATATATAAAAATAAAAAGAGGAGCGTGTACACACACAGACAGCAAAGCTATTACTAATATGACAATTAGTAAAATGTAAAATATAGTTGTTATCGAAGTGAAACGACAAGTCAGACGTGTGTGCACTGCACCTTGAAACTGTTATCATTCTGCAAATGTAGTACAACAGACGTCATGAAACCAAGCAGGATAAATGGTAAATAAGAAGAGCAGCATGGCACAAGATATATATATATGTGTATATAGTTACACTAAGAACACTGAACATGCACACTGCCCCCACCATTTTCTCTTTTATCTCTCCCACTGTCTCTTTTTCTTTCTCTTTCTTTTATTGGGTTGGCAACTAAGTTCCCGCAGTTTTTTTAAATTTTGGAATCTATTTTTTTCGAGAATTCTATTTTTGAATCATTTTGGAATCTATTTTGTTTTTTTTTTTCTAGTTAATTTTTGTTAACTTTTGTTTATTTTTAAATCATTAAAATGGAATGTCAAGTTAAGAAAAATGAGCATTTTCAACACCTCCTTCTTTTTGCTTTTAATCAAAGTTCTAAGGCTGCAAAAGCTGCTCGCGACATTTGTGCTATGTATGGAGAGGGTGCCATAGCTGAAAGAACCACTTGTGATTGGTATGCCAAGTTCAAAAATGGAAATTTTGACCCCAAAGACGCACCACGTTCTGGCCGTCCAGTTGAGTTTGATGAAGAGCAATTAAACCAACTTTTGCATGAAAATTCTCGTCAAACGACAAGGGAACTGGCAGAGAAAATGGAATGCTCCCAAACTGCTATAGAGAAGCATCTTCACTCGATGAGAAAGGTTCAGAAGTATGGAGCATGGGTTCTGCATGCTTTAAGTGACAACAACAAAAATCAATGAGCCACAACTCCGCTGGTTTGCTTGCACGTCACTGCTCAACTCATGAACACAAGCAATGATTTCTTTACCAAATCGTTACTGGTGACAAAAAATGATGCCTGTACATCAATATGAAGCAGTGTAAGGAATGGCTTAGTCCTGGTAAACAAGCAATACTGCGTGTAAAACAAAACCTTCCTCCGCATAAAACAATGTTGTGCGTTTGGTGGGACTGGGAAGGGATTAACCATTATGAATTGCTTGAACAGAACCAAATGGTCAATGCGGAACTCTATGTTCAACAGATGGAATGACTCAACATGGCTATTTAAGAGAAAAGACCAAATCGACAGCATGAAGTTCTTCTGCTGCACAACAACTCCCGCCCTCATATCGCCAATATGACCAAGGAAGCCATTCAAACACATGGCTGGGAATGCTATGAACAGAGTTTCATTCAATACTGATGCAGAATTGAGAGCTTGGTCAGATCAATTTTTCGAGTTGAAATTAGGTGTTTTCTACCAACGAGGTATTGAAAATCTTGTTGAACATTGGGTAGAAGTTGTAAACAACAAGTGTGAATACATTATTGATTAATTAGTTGTTATTTTTTGTTAAACCTTTTACAAAATTTAAATTTAAAAAAAAAGGCAGGAAGTTAGTTGCCAACCCAATATATTTGTTACCGGTCTTTCCTCTTTCTGTTTTCTTTCTCGGAAAAGCAACTGCTCATTTTCTATTTTAAATCTTTCCATACTGTCCTTTTCACTTTCTTCTCTTTGACCCTCTCTCCTTCACATGCAAACACCCACCACCACAAGTCATCATGTGTAATATTACAGCTGTCAGTTAAACAGGTTATATTTCATATACAGTACAGCTGGATGGGTGTGTTTTCCAAAGTACAAGTGAACCTATGTGTATACAAAAAGGGTGTAACAGAATAGGCAAAATGGTTGAGTGGCTAAGATATTACCGGACAAGTAATGTGTAAAAAAAGTAAACGCAAGTGCTGAAATTATGATTCTTTCTGGGGTGCCTAAACTTTATGTACTATTCCCCTAAGTAATTAAATTAAAAGGTTTAATATTTAGCAGCTTTTGAGATTTCCTTTATCCTTTCTGAGGGAAATCACTCTGGGTATCATTCACTGAAAATTCCCTTAGGATCTACACATCTATATGTATTAGTGTCGTAAGACTCCGTCTAACACATGTGAGTGCTAACTATACTACATTTTCAATGTTAGAATTTTTCATGGGACGAGACAGTGAGGATAGAGAAGAGGACAGACAAATAATCAAGAAAATCATAATGGTTTCAGACTTCTTAAACTTGTCCAACACTGTAATGAAGAAACTATTATTTGGATGCAAACTCTATTTTGTTTTCTCATTAACAAAGTACTTGAGGTGGGGAGTGGATTTTTGCTGATATTTTGTGTATGGGAGCTGGCATTTGTCAGTTGGAGAACCACTGTTTCGTGGTATCAATAATTGTCCAACACTGAAAAAGAAAACTATTGTAAGAGTTTTTGTGTAGTTTGTGATTATTGCAATATCATGGAGTAGGGTTGTATGGAGTATGTATGTATGTGTGCATGCAATAACTTAGCATTGTCAAGTGAGGCTGAGTTGAAATTGCATATGGACAAGTGCAGGTGATGCTATCTGTGCACAGAAATAAATGTGCATAATTGACCTTGACTGCAAGTAGGTCATTAAAGTTGTGAGGGAAAGATGTGGGAGAAACAATTAAGTCTTGTGATGCACCCAAATTAAAATTTACAACCACATAAGCATTAAGGACTACAATCATGTGCCAAAGGATCTCAGGCACTGATGATTTACCAGCCTCTCCACATCTAGAGTAGAGAGAATGAAGAACTGTTTCTGCACATATATTTATCATCATCATCATCATCGTTTAACGTTCGTTTTCCGTGCTAGCACGGGTTGGATGGTTCGACCGGGATCTGGGAAGCCAGGAGGCTGCACCAGGCTCCAGTCTGATCTGGCAGTGTTTCTACAGCTGGATGCCCTTCCTAATGCCAACCACTCCTTGAGTGCAGTGGGTACTTTTTACGTGCCACCGGCACAGGTGCCAGGGGAGGCTGGCAGCGGCCACAATCGGTTGGTGCTTTTTACATGCCACTGGCAGAGAAGCCAGTCAAGGCGGAGCTGGCACAGGTATCACAACTACAATTTCCATTTGATATTTATTTTGATGTTGATGTACTTGACTCAATAGGTCTCCTCAAGCACAGCAGGTCACCCTACAATCCAAGGTAAGCACAGCAGGTCGTTCTGCAATCCAAGGTACTTTGGATGGGCTGGGGCTATGTGAAACTGGCGTAGGAAACAGCCATGAATTCACATTATTTGTCGGATTTTAGCAGTCACAGCATATCTCCAAAGATCTTGGTCTTTTGACATTGCCTCTGTGAGGCCCAACGTTCGAAGGTAATGCTTGACCACCTCATCCCATGTCTTCCTCCGGATACCTTCAATATATACATATATATATATATATATATATATTAATTTATTATATAGAAGGAGCTTCTACAGGACTAGAACTATTTCATTCAAGAGAAATCTTCAGGAAGCTCCTGAAGCTCCTGAGCTTCCTGAAGATTTCTCTTGAATGAAATAGTTCTAGTCCTGTAGAAGCTCCTTCTATATAATAAATTAATTTTACTCTGCTATGTATTGAGTACCTTATTTACTGTGGTTAACCCCGAATCAACCCGGGACCTACATATATATATATATATATATATATATATACGCATATGTATATGGATACGTATAGTGATTTACTGAACGCTAATTAATATTGTTTGAAGAAACGTTATATGATATAACGTCAGAAGTAGCCTATAGAAAGAGGAGGGATATTTTTAGTGAATGTTAAATATAAAAGAAAGTTAATGTTTAAATTATATATAATGATAGATATTACTTATATGAACTAAAAGTGTGTTTTTGCCAATGTTTACATCAGAATGCATGCTCTATAACCGTGTTTACTAGGGAGTTTTAGAAAGAATAATGAAAAAAGTTCAGAATTACAGAGAAGATACAATTCCTTGCCTTTGTCATAAGGTATCAAGATTGAGAGAATCAACCATTCTAAATTAAATTGTTCATTGTGGTCTTTTAGATCCCAAATTAATTTACTGAGCCCAGTACTGTTACGTTTATTCCTATCCCTAAATGTTGAGTAATGAATAAAAATTCTTTTAGATAACTCTAACGATGTGCTTCCAATGTAAAATCGTACTTTATTATGAGTATTGATTATACACTGGTATATAGAATTTTTAATTTTAGAGTTACTTGACATAAACTTAATTCTGTTGGAATTTACTTCAGATACAATACACATATATATATATGTATGTAATTATATATATATTATATATATATATATATATATATATATAATATATATATATATATATATACATATGTATATAATTATATATATATATATACATATGTATATATTATATATATATATTATATATATATATATATATATGTATATATGTATATAATTATATATGTATACATATAAACATAAATTTGTAAATACATACATATATATATGATGCATATATTATATATATACATATGTATATACACACATATATATATACGTATATACATACATACACACATACATATATATACGTATATACATACACAAACATACGCACACACACACACATACATACATCTAGACATACACATATATATATATATATATATAGTCCAATCCATGCTAGCATGGAAAGCGGACGTTAAACAATGATGATGATGATGATGATATATATATATATATATAAATAATATTCAATACACAGACATACCTGCAACCAGTAGTGGGGCCTTGCTTCAGGAAGACCAATGTTTTGAGGAGTGTGGGACCACCTCATAGCCACTATTATTCTCAGGTCTATTCTGACCCAGTGTAGTAGCACTTGTGAAAGTCGTATTTATAGGTTATTTAGCATGTTATGGAAGAAAGTCCAAGCACAAACCCTCACAGCCTTGTGAGTGCCTTGGGAAAGGAAAATACTTGGATAGTCAACTTCCATTGTAAAGCAAGGAATGGGGTCCCTCAGGTGGCGCAGTGCCCCTTTTGACATCCTTTTGGCAACTCCAGGGTAGATGGAGCTCTCCATCCCTGTAAGTCAATTCACCTAGAAGGCCACTCCAATGTAAAACCTAATGCTTTCTGGTTGTTGCAGGTATCTTAGCCTGCTGAGCCACTGTGGTCAGATCTCCAAGTCTAAAGAGCAGGATCAGATTACACGAACTGACTCTTACTTTAAAACTATTAAGTACTATCAGGAAGAAAGTCCTGCAGCATCTTCGATCAGGTTACATAACCACCTGAGGGTGTGTCGTTCTTCCTCGTGACCTTTGGAGACAAAGAGGCTGCCGTCATTACCATGATGTGTGTGTGTGTATGTTATTAAAGATGAAAGAGAATGGTAGGGAAGGTAGAATTACAATATCCGAAAAATAATGAAGCTGCAACTAGTTTGTTAAAAATACAATGTGTGGGAGAAGATAATGGATATGCTAAAATGCATTAGATATGCAATGAAAAGTATGTAAATTTGGAGAGTGAAGAGATTTAATATAAATGGATGTAAAAATATTATTCTAATGGATTATAAATAACAGAGTATTTATATTTGTAAATATAAGATTTTGTTTGTAAAAAATACAGTTAAATATCAATGAAAAGATGCATTACTGCTAAAATGAGATTTCAATAGTTTAAATGTTGTGACTGTAAAATCGTTTATATGTTATAGTAATTTAGAACAGTTTTTATAAAATTTATTACTGGTAGGGTAAAAAAAAAAAAAGAAAAACATTGCTAAGAAAATAAAGACAAAGTTTCTTATCCTCATATAAAAAGTGAATGACAGAATTTGTGTATAACAGGGGCAGTAACTCAGTGTTTTGCTTGGAGAAATGATATTTCAATTAACAGCTAAGACATTTTAGGATGCCATAAAATTCTAAAATAATTCATGGTAAATTTTTTCACAATAACTTTGTTGTTGGAGTTTAATACATCCATTTCAAATATAATATATTCCCATATAAAAAAAAATAACTGAAATGAAACAAATCAAATAAAGAAGAATGTTAAATAGATTTAAGGTTGCTATTTTATATATATATATATATATATATATATATATACAGCAAATGAAAAATAAAAACACAAACAAAAGTCAAAAGGGCATACATAATGTATGTCTTAGGTTGACACTCAGTTTAAAATAGAAAAAAGACGAGGCTGTGATGTTTCAAGCAGGACTGAACATAAAATGATTTAGAAGAAAGGTAATTTGTTTAGTAGAATGCATGTATGTATATATCATCATCATCGTCATCGTTTAACGTCTGCTTTCCATGCTGGCATGGGATGGATGGTTTGACTGAGGGCTGGCAAGCCAGAAGGCTGCACCAGGCTCCAATCTGATCTGGCAAAGTTTCTACAGCTAGATGCCCTTCCTAATGCCAACGACTCTGAGAATGTAGTGGGTGCTTTTTACGTACCACCAGCACGAGACCAGTCAGCAGGCACTGGTATCAACCATGCTCAAATGCTGCTTTTTTACATGCTACTGGAATGGGAGCCAGTCAGGAGGCACTGGCAATGATCACACTCGAATGGTGCTTTTTACATGCCACCAGCACAGGACCAGTCAAGTGGCACTGGCAACAATCACATTTGAATGGTGCTTTTTATGTGCCACTAGTACTGTCATCGGCCACGACAATGACTTCACTTGACTCAACAGGTCTTCGCAAATGCAGTTTATTGCCCAATGATTGAAGTGTACTCTTAAATGGGCCATTTATGCTGCACTAGCATAGGCCACAGTTATGGTCTTACTTGGCTCGCCAGGTCTTCTTAAGCACAGCATATCTCCAAAGGTCTCGGACACTTGTCATCGCCTCTGTGAGGCCCAACATTCGCAGGTCATGCTTCACCACTTCATCCCAGGCCTTCCTGGATCTACCTCTTCCACAGGTTCCCTCTACTGCTGTCCTCATCCATATGCAACACATGATCATACCAGTGCAGTCGTCTCTGTTGCACACCACATCTCAGGTTTCTTATTGTCTACTTTTCTCTCAGGGTACTTACACTTTGTCACCAGCCGAGGTAGGAGCTCTCTGAACTTTGCCCAGGTTATTCTTATCCTAGCAGCTATACTCTCAGAGCATCCACCCCCACTACTGACTTGGTCACCTAGGTAATGGAAGATATCAACTACTACTAGCTTTTCCCCCTGGCATGTGACGGAACCTGTTTTCTGCACATTTTCAGTGTTTATTGCTCCTGAGCATTTGCCACACAAACAAAAACTATCTTCCCAGTTAGCCTTCCTTTGATATTGCTGCACCTCTTATGTGTCCATCTGGGTACATCTTTTGGAGTTTCTACCTACACCTTTTCTACAGAGTGAGCAGGACCATCTACCAGGTGGGATTTGTGATTTTTCTGCCTTCTTACTTTCCAAGACTTTGGTTTTTGCTAGATTGACTCTAAGGCCCTTTGATTCTAGACCTTGCTTCCATACCCGAAACTTATCCTCTAGTACTGATTGTGACTCAGCTATTAGAGCAAGGTCATCAGCATAGAGAAGCTCCCAGGGGCATCTTGTCTTGAATTCCTTTGTTATTGCCTGGAGGACTATGATGAATAAGACGGGGTTGAGGACTGATCCTTGGTGGACCCCTACACCTACCCAGAATTCTTCACTGTACTCATTGCCAGCCCCCACCATACTGACAGCATCCCTGTTTCTACTATGGTGCTGTTACATCAGTCATTGGGTATGACTCCTTCATGTATCACCTGATTGACTATATGGGTGACTAGGCTATAAGTCCACATAAGGGATCGGGGGACCCTGTCAAAGGCTTTCTCCATGTCAACGAAAGCCAGGTACAGAGGTTTATCTTTGGTTAGGTATTTCTCCTGCAGCTGTCTTACCAGAAATGTAGCATCAGTGGTGCTTTTCCCTGACACAAACCAAAACTGCATCTCATCTAAACTGACTCTATCCCTAATTAGTTGGGCTATGACCCTCTCTGTGACTTTCATTATCTGATCCATCTGTAATTATTCTTATCTAATGCATCCCCATTACCTTTGTAGCAATTGACTATGGTGCTGCTACATCAGTCATTGGGTATGACTCCTTCATGTATCATCTGATTGACTATACGGGTGACTAGGCTATAGCCAACACTACCAGATATTTTAAGCATCTCTGCGGTGATTCCTGATGGGTACTGTCAATTCGGATAGCTGGTCCCTCTGTTGGATCAACATTCAGCAGACTTTCTTTCTTCCATTCATTCTCTTCATTTCACAACATTTCACAGTGGCGTCTCCAAGTCTTTCTCTTTGCAGCCTCATTAAATGCAAGTGAGCCAGCATCCATGTGGACACATTTCTCTCCTATGACATCACAATTCTCTCTCTCACACTGTCTTGCAACACGAAACACTTCAAGTCTTTGGTTCTCATGACGCAGAACATTGGCGAATTTTTTCTTATCTGCTTTCCCTCTGGCTAAGTAAACCTAAGTCTCCTAGCTTCCCTTCTGAGTAGATCAGAAGAAATTCTATAAAGAAATAAATGGAGAGTATACAGATGAAAGTTGATACCAGATAACATTGAAAGTCAAAGGTTTGGGAGTGACATCTGGAGCAAAGACAAGGAACACAAGAAGGATGCTGAATGGTTGCAAGAACTAAACAAACAGTAGTCTGTCCAAAACAGGCAGAACTAGTCATTTCAGTTAGGGAAGTGAAAGAAATCAGCAAAAAATTGAGCAATTGGAAGGTCCTGGCACCAGATGGAGTTAAAGGCTACTGGATCAAAAGATTTAGTGAATGTCATGCACAAATAGTTGTGCAACTCAACACCTTGTTAAATGCCGACCAAGTAACACCAGAGTGGTTGACATTGAGTAGGACAGTGCTGTGCCTGAAAAACATAGAAAAAGGTAATACAGTAGACAATTACAGGCCGATATCTTGTTTGCCACTTATGTGGAAGTTACTGGCTGGAATACTCACAGAGTAAATGTACGAACATCTGGAAAAAATAGATTTCTGCCACATGAGCAAAAGGGTTGCAAGTGTAAATGCAGAGGTACTGAGGATCAACTCCTGATAGATAAAACTGTACTTAGAGACTGCAAGAGGAGGAAAAGTAACTTAGCCATGTCATGGATCGACTATCATAAGACGTACAATATGATCCCACAGTCTTGGATTATGGAGTGTATGAACCTATTTAGTATTGCATCAAATGTTGAGCGAATGCTTGAAAAAAGTATGGTGAATTGGAGGACAAACCTGATAGCATACAGAAGTTTAGGGACAGTAGAAATTAGGAGTGGCATCTTCCAAGGCGACTGCCTGTCCCCATTGATCTTTGTACTGTGCTTGATACCACTAGCACTGATTCTGAGGAAAGCAAAAGCTGGGTATGTATTCAAAAGCTGCCAGCAAAAAGCCAACCATTTGTTTTCATAGATGACCTCAAACTTTAAGGTAAAATGAAGCCCAAGTCAGTTCCCTCGTTGATACGGTGTATACCTTCAGTGCTGATATCAGAATGGAGCTCGGACTGAGAAAGTGTGGTGTGTTAGTTTTGAAGAGAGGCAAAATCAAATGTATGGACAGGTTAATGATACTGTCGGGGGAGGTTATGAAGTAGATAGAAGAGACAGGCTATAAGTACTTAGGGATTTTGGAAATGGAGAAAGAAATGACAGAAAATTTTTTGGTGGAGTATTTGCACAGACTGAGACTGATCCTTAAGTCAAAATTAAATGGATGCAATAAGATCAAAGCTATCAACATCTGGGCTGTTTCACTCCTTAGATATGGAGCAGGGGTAATCGCATGGATAGTAGATGAACTAAACAGCTTAGACAGAAAGACAAGGAAGTTGCAAACTAGATATGGGTCACTCCACCCCAAAAATTGATACAGACTGACTGTATGTACCAAGAAAAAGAGGGGGAAGAGGACTTATTGGATGCAAACACAGCATTAGAGCAGAAGAAAACAACATAGCATGGTATGTAAAAAATGCCACAAAACTGCTATTATTAGAAGTAAGAAGGTCAGGCTTGTGTAGGATGAAAGATTGCAAAGATAAAGCACTATACAAGAAATTGAAAACAAATGAATCTGAAAATAGGTGGGTAAAGAAAAGAATGCATGGTCAATTTCATAGGGGTGTTGAAGATAAGACAGACAGAGAAAAAGATGGCTGTGGATGACTAAAAGTGATTTAAAACTGGAAATGGAGGCTCTAATCTGTGCTGCCCAAGAGCAAGCACTAAGAACAAACTACATAAAATACAGAATAGACAACACAGCAGAAAGTGATAAGAGCAGAATCTGTAGACAAAACGGTGAAACCATATGGCATATTACCAGCCAATGTATGCCACTAGCCCAGAAGGAATATAAGAGATGTCACAACAATATAGCCAGGCTTGTCCATTGGGCACTCTGCAACAAGTATGGACTTAACAGAGCAAAAAATTGGTACGACCACAAACCTGAAGGCATCATCGAAAATAGAAATGCAAAGATCCTATGGGATTTTATGATTCAGTGCGACTATGAGATAGAGAATGGGAAGCCAGACATAGTCTTGAAAAAGAAAACAAACTATGCTGGATCATAGATATAGCATGCCCAGCTGACAACAAGGTATGTGATAAGGAAGAAAGAAAAGTTGAGAGATATGACAAGTTAGCTTGGGAAGTTAAGCAGTTGAGGTCAATGAAAAAGGTAGTGATAGTACCAATAATTGTCAGAGCCCTGGGAACAATGGGAAAAAATCTTGAGAAGTACGTGCAACAAATAGAGGCTACAATAAGGGTGGAGCACTTGCAGAAAACAGCACTGCTTGGAACTGCTCGAATACTCCACAAGGTGCTTGTAAAATAAGAGGTGTTACCATAGTTCACTGGTAGCGAACAGCTGACACTGTAGTACATCTCCAGCATTAGAAGCTGTGCAAAGGCAATAATAATAATATTAATAATCCTTACCTCTCCCCCAAATTTTAGCCATAAGGCCTGAAATTTATGGGAGAGATAAGTCAATTACATTGACCCCAGTGTATAAGTGGTACTTATTTAATTGACCCCAAAAGAATGAAAGGTAAAATCGACCTCGGCAGAAGATAATAATAATAAAAATGGTTTAAAATTTTGGCACAAGGCCTGAAATTTCGGATTTTAGGGGAGGGGGATAGTTGATTACATTGAACCCAGTGCTCAAGCGGTTCTTATTTTGTCGGCTCTGAAAGAATGAAAGACAAAGTCAATTTTGGTGGCATTTGAACTCAAAATGTAAAGAACTAGAAGAAATGCCACTAAGTATTTTGTTTTGTGTGATAACGATTCTGCCAGCTCCAGCTCACTGCCTTAATACTGATGATGATGACAACGACGATAAATTTATTGTGTACAGTATTCAGGTGCATTACAACAGATTGGGGGGGGGGGAGAAGGGACAGTGAGCAGTGGTAAGTCAAGTAAAGAAAAATGGCAATGATAGCCAAAAGAATGTGCACAATGCACAGAATAAAACACAAGATGACAGAAAAGTGAACAATAAAAGAACTATAAAGAGGAAAAGGGTGCATAGGTATGGCAGGTGTAGTGTTGGCAAATTTTGGGAAACGTAATTTTTGAAGGATGCAGTGTCCTATCAGCTAACAACTGACATTGATAGTATATTCTGTGCTTGGACAATTCTGAGCATGAAAAATGTTCCCAAAAGATTTTGAAAAGGTAACTATATCACTAAAAGGCTCCCTCTGGTTAAAAAATTGAAAAACTAGAGATAATTTCAGGACAATGAATTAGGAAAAATGTTTACGGGATTACATTCATAATATAAATTATTATAAAATATATGTATATTTCACCTTAGATAATTATTGGGAATGCAAATTGGTAGCATGTTATATTTGTTAGTGCATTAGAAATGGCTGTGGATTTGTGGTAAGAAGTTTGCTTCCTAACCATGGTTCTAGGTTCAGTTCCACTGTGTAGCACCTTGAGCAAGTGTCTTCTACTATAGTCCAGAACTGACCAAAGCCTTGTGAGTGGATTAGGTAGACAGAAACTGAAAAAAGCCTGTTATGTATACATGTATATATAATAATTATAAATATTATATAATATATATATATATTTTTGACAATAGTGGCTGTGTGGTAAGTAGCTTGCATACCAACCACATGGTTTCGGGTTCAGTCCCATTGCATGGCACCTTGGGTAAGTGTCTTCTACTATAGCCTCAGGCTGACCAAAGCCTTGTGAGTGGATTTGGTAGACAGAAACTGAAAGAAGTCCGTTGTACACATATATATATATATATGTGTGTATATATATATATGTATGTATGTGTGTGTGTATATTGTTACGGAGGCAAGAAAAAGTAAAAGAACAGAAAACATTATGCCCCTTGTTCCATTAGTTGGAATTGAACCGGCGCTCCAGTTGTTCAGGACAATGGTATTTCCTTTGTCCTGTCAAAGACCACGATTATTAATTATCCTAGGTATAGATCTATGGTCCCCACACGGTCACGGAAAGTTTTAAAAAATAAAGATGCTACCCGTTATAAATACGGCTAGCATTAAGTTAGTTGGTCAGTCGGCGAGAGTCAGTCAGTGAAAGAAAGACAGACGGTCAGTGTGAGCGGAGCGGACAAGGGAGTGAGTTAGAGATGGTGGAGTCAGCGAGAGGCAGCCAACAAAGATGACAGCCAGGATCTAGAGAGAGACAGACAGTGAGTGTGAAAGATGACAGGACGCGAGGAAGTAAGGAAGATGACAGTGAAGGGGGCAAAGAGAGACATAAAGAAGTCGGACTGTTATAGTGGGAGTTTTGTGATGCCCAGGGAGTGTTGCAGGCTGGAACATGCGGTAATGTGTTTATTTGTGTTTTGAATATCGATGTTTAAATGTTTGAAAAAGAAAGAGAAAGAAAAGAGGGAAAAAAAGCCTGTTGTGGGCTGTTTTCAAAAGAAAAGAAAAGGAAGAAAAAAAGAGAACTTGGAAATGTTTTAAAAAGTAGAAGGAGCCTTTATTTTGAGAACTGTCGTGTTAAAAAAGAGGAAATTGGAGCTCTAAGAGACTGTTGATTTTGAACTTTGTGTTAAATGTAAGCAAAATGATTTGTCTTGAAAAAAACGACCGAACAGTATTGTGTCAAATGTTAAATGATTTGTGTTTTTTGAACTCTGTATTATGTTTAAATGCATTTGATTTGGTTTTTTGAACTCTGTATTATGTTTAAATTCAAATGATTGTTCTTCGAACTCTGTACATGATTTGTCAACCTTTGTTTTGGAATGCTTTGATTTTGTTTTGAAAAAAATTGCTAAATTATGCAACTTCCGCTGTGTCTCTTTCTTTTGTTGTCGTTGTGTTGGTTCCTGGCTGCGTTCGCCGCCTTCCCCCCTTTCCATGGTGGATTTCCGGTTTGCTGAGCATCGTCGTCGCGACTTGGGGCCCGTGGTGCAATCAGAAGGCCTAGGGTCCTGAGTGGCGGCGTAACAATATGTTTGTGTGTCTATATTTGTCCTCCCACCATCACTTGACAACTGGTGGTGGTGTGTTTACGTCCCCATAATTTAGCTGTTCAGCTAAAGAGACTGATAGAATAAGTACTAGGCTTACAAAGAATAAGTCCTGGGGTCAATTTGTTTGACTAAAGGCAGTGCTCCAGCATGGCTGCAGTCAAATGACTGAAACAAATAAAAGAATATATATATAAATATCTCCTACCATTGCTTGGCAACCAATGTTTGTTTATGTTCTCATACCTTGGTAGTTCATTAAAAGAGAGACCAATAGAATAAGTACAAAGACAAAAAAAAATAATAATTAGTACCAGGGTCAATTTGCTCAACTAAACTTTCAAGGTGGTGCTCAACATGGCTGCAGTTGAATAACTGAAACAAGGAAGAACAAAAAGGTTAAGTTCTACTAAAATGAACTTTAGAATTTTTTAAGATAGCCAAATATTAATTGAATCCATGTTCTGAATTTATGACATACTACAGTACATTTTTTTTTGTTTCGAGATAGGACATGGCTATCAATAGTTTTTAAAGAGCAGTTACTATTGATGAAAATTAACTTTAGCAGCAATATGTTTTCTGTCTGGTAAAAATGAAAATTAGAACATATTAAAGGTTAGTTAGTGTGTACTTCAATTATTTGATTTTGACTTTGAACCTTGAACTAATTCACTTACATACATAAATGAATTATTTTTAAAGCAACCTTAAATCTATTTAACAATTTTCTTTATTATAGGTGCAGTCATGGCTGTGTGGTTAAGAAGCTTGTTTTGCAACCATGTAGTTTCAGGCTCAGTCTCTATGTGTAGCATCTTGGGCATGTGCCAACCAATACGTTTTGAGTGAAATTGGTATATAGAAACAGTGTGGAAGCTCATTGTGTGTGTGTGCCTTTATGTTTGCGTTTATCCCCCACACTAGCTTGACAACTGGTATTGGTTTGTTTACATTAACATAACCTAGTAGTTCAGCAAAAGAGCCAGATAGAATAAGTACCAGAATTTTTTTTAAATGAAAAGAATAAGTACTGGGGTCAATTTATTCAACTTCAAGTAAAAGATAAAAAATTAAATCCATTTCAATTATTCCCATACATAAAATATCTGAAATGAATGTATTAAACTTAAAGAATGGTCAGGTTATGAAAACAATTATGATAATTGTATAATTGATTTCTTCTGAAAACCCTAACTTTTCTAGATAGTATAAACAAAAATTTATAATCTAGATATAGAAACTGAAAGTTTCAAAGTAGCTTCTCTTCCATTTTTTTTTTTCAAGATATTAACATCAGCAGGGCAGCTGTTCTATATGACAGTACATACCTTTTCTTGTCTTTCCCAAACAACTATACCTGGCCTGTTATGTTTGCACTTGGTAGAAGTTTTGATGGGAATGTTCCACCAATATTTCTCATGTTGATGTGTATATATGCATTCAATAACAGGAAGATTCTCAATATTTATCCCACCACATTATTTTCAGATGGTATTGCATATTGTTTTAGAGACATCACGTCACACAATGGGGTAGTACTTTGATGACATTTTTGGGTAGCTACTGATCATGTGATGTCTTCCACAGAAACGTAGCATAATTGATATTATCAGTTGTATCTTGAAGCTCCAAGGGTTTTAGTGTCTCTTTTGTTCATTAGATAATTTGTTGCAATCTCCTGCTCTTGGATTGCAAATACAGAGCTTTTGAAGTGTAGTATGATACAGTAGTTGCAAGTCCAAGAAAGATTGTATTTCACATCAATATTAGTGTCATTTTCAAGTCTTCAAGAAACATATCCATGCATAGTCTTTCTTAGGTATTTCAAATCTTAGTCTTTTTTGAGGTATGTTAGTTCAACTGTTTTAAAGTAGTGTGGGAGGTTTCAGGAAGACAGTTCTTTCTAAGAAGCTTACAGTTGATTCATAGGATGTTGCTCTTTTTGCCTTTTATTGGGTTTATATATTTATTTTCACTGCTGTTGTTTAGCAGGTGATATCTGAGAGATATTACAAAATATTTAAAGTCTGTCTGCACTGATCTCAAGCCTCTACCTCCCTCATCTCTTCTTAGGTAGAGCCTGTCAATATCAGTTTTTGTGGAAGCTTCCAGTTGATATCAGGATCATGCAGGTTTTAATGCCTATAGAGTGGATTTCATTTACAGACCAGTCAAGTATCTCAAATGTTGGCATCAACACTGGTACTGCAAATGCATTGTGGGATACAGTCTTGTAAGAAGGGAGTGCTGACTGCTATATTCTTCTAAGTCTGGTATAATATTCTTGGGTCACTATATTTATTCACAGCACCATTTATATATATATGTTTTCATCAGAACCTGCCATTGATGCAAAGATTGTGAGTTTGGAGCCACCTCTATGAAAACACAAATAGTGAGCAGTGTTCCACAGGGCACTATATTGTGACCACTGCTTTTTATAGTGGCCCACTCCGATATGCCCGCAAGTACCCAGATAGTCACCCTAGCAAGCTATGCAGAAGATACGAAAGTTTCGCAGAAAATACAGAACCCCAGCAAAGTTGCACATCTGCAGCAGGAGTTGGACTCAATTTACAGATGGGCTGATGATAATAATATGCAGTTTAATGCTGAAAAATTCCAAGCCCTGTGCTACCAGCATCCAAAACTGAATATGAAACTTACAGGGCACAGGGTTCCACAGGGAATTTCAATCCCAGAGCCTAAATCAGTGAGGGACCTGGGTATTGACATGTGCACATTACAAGGATGGCGACAAAGTGCAGACGACTGGCTGGCTGGATCCTGAGAACCAGAGATAAGGAAACCATGATGGTCCTCTGGAGGACATTCGTCCTCAGCCACCTGGATTACTGTTCACAGCTATGATCACCCACAAGTGTGAAATTAACAGTGGATCTTGAAGCAATCCAGAGAAGATTCACAAAGAACATCGTCTCTTTGCACCTGTTCAGCTACTGGGAAAGGCTGAAATAGCTAAGACTCTACTCCCTGGAGAGAAGGCAGGAGAGGTATGCAGTAATATACATCTGAAAGATCCTGGAAGGAATTGTGCCAAATTTTGGCATTGAAAGCAACACCAATGCCGAACGGAACAATACTGCATAGTGCCAAAGATATCAGCAATGCAATCGCGCTTCAGGACCAGTTACTGCAACAGCCTGGGTTTCAGGGGCCCACAGCTTTTTAATATTTTCCCAAAGAGCCTGAGGAACCTGCACAAAGTAGATGTAGGCGTTTTTAAATCAAAACTGGACCTCTTCCTGTCAAGAGTCCCAGATGAACCTACCTTACGGCAAGAGGTGCAAATGAGGGAAGCTACATAAAACTCCATTCTTCACGAAGTGCCACATATTAATAACATTGTAGCAAAACGGTGGTGCATCAGCATGGCCGCAGCTATGAGCTGAAACTACAGCAAAAAAAAAAATATATATATACTTTATATATATATACATGTATATATATATATATATATATATATATATATATATTAAATCTTAGAGCGAGTTATAAACAGTAGCTGCAACACATCGTGATGTATATTTGCCATTTAAATATGGCTAACCCCTAAGGGTGGATGCTACTGTAGTTTGTAGCTCCAGGAGGACACCTCCTCCAGCTGGCTTTAGACA
Source organism: Octopus sinensis (assembly GCF_006345805.1). NCBI lineage: Eukaryota > Metazoa > Mollusca > Cephalopoda > Octopoda > Octopodidae > Octopus > Octopus sinensis. The sequence goes on along the minus strand of NC_043007.1, from coordinate 63,878,630 downwards.
CACTTTCTGTGCCCTATCAGTATTTGCAAAGGGATGGCTTCCCTTTAATTAATGCTAGCAGTAATGCTTCACGTAGAACTAGGACTAGGAAAGTTTTGTGGTTCAACCCACCTTTCAATTTGGCAGTAAAAACAAATATAGGTAGGGAATTCTTGAAATAAGTCTCTAGGCATTTTCAACCTGACCATGAATTTTATAGAATATTTAATAGAACGCTTAAGATCAACTATTCTCACTGCAGAAACTTCGCCTCTTTTGTTAACCAACACAACAGTAGGATAATTGCTAATAAGTATAGTGCCAATTCTCTAAAAATTTTTGAAATTGCAAAGATGGCTCCTCCTGTCCATTGGAAGGAAAATGTCTGGAGAAAGGAATCGTATATAGACCCAAGGTACAGATAGATGGCTTGCGCGATTATAGAACTTATACAGGGGCTTCTGAAAATTCTTTTAAAACCCGATTCTATTCACATAAACATTCCTTTAGATACTCCGAATATAGGACGAAGACCAGTCTGGTGAAATATGTCTGGGAATTAAAAGAAAAAGAAGCCCGACCTTTCAACATGACATGGAGTATTTTGGATAGAGCTGCACCATACAGGCACGGTGCTCATAAAAGAATGATCAAGTGCGATTTATGTCTACTGGAAAAATATTTTATTTTATTCCAGGACAATAATTCTTTAAATCAAAGAAGCGAACTCTTGAATTCCTGCAGACACGCAACTAAATTTAAAATGTTAACTAGCAATATCCCATATGGAAAGCGTATATTTTTGATTCTACGACTAGTTTTTGATCACACTGTTGGATTTGTTTCGTATTATGCATGATTTATTCTGCATCACAAAGTTTTTATATATATTTCGACATATTTCTTAAGGAAAACTTTCGACTGTTATATACAAATATTATTATTTTGTTTAGGATTCTGCTTTTATTTTATTTTATTTTATTGTATTTTATAAACCCATTTTAATTGCTTGATTTATAAATAATTTGATATAGGGTGTTCTATTTTGCATGTATTTTATTTAAATTTTATTATTATGCACTCAGCAATTTTTTAAAATAATGTTGTTCGTATATATATATATCAGGACCTAGACATGTTTTTATGTAACTATTTGCATTGTTGGCATGCATATGTATTCGTATGTATGTGCCTATGTATATGTGTAAGTAAGCATGTATGTTTATACTTATGCACATACATACATGGATGTACATGTATGCATGTATTCACTTGAATTTGTGTGATTGTGTATTTACGTACTTATCTCTGTATATTTATATGTGTATTTACTGCTAATATACACTTTTATATACACATGTATACGAAATTTTATTTTGTGAACGTTCATTATGCATATTCAGACTTCTTTCTTTCTTCCTTTCTTTCGTTATTTTTTCTCCCCCTATTCGTTACTTGTATAGAGTCCTGTAACTTTACGCCCCCCCACCTTCTCTTACTCACTTCTTTAGCTATCTGTTGCTTATAAGATTGTTACCTTTTCTTTTCTTTTTCTTCCCCCTCCCTGTGTTTTACTTCTCGTCGATATGTGTACACCAAGTGATTTTTGCATGCGGACAAGATTGCGTATACATATGTATATGTGTATTTGTGTGTATATTTACATCTTGCATATATATGTCTGCATATGTATGTGGTCTGTGTACATCTATCTGTGTATTTTGATGTATATATGTATATTGATGATTTAGTATGCGTATATACTGTTGTGAAATATTTTATATATATATATATATATATATATATATATATATATATATATATGTATATGGCCCTGCTCGATCTGTAGAAAAGGGGTAGGTAGGAACTCTATAAGATGCACCAAGTGTAAGCTATGGACACATAAGAGGTGCAGCAATGTCAAAGGAAGGCTAACTAGGAATATAGTTTTTGTATGTAGCAGATGCTCTGGTGCAATAAACACTGAAAATGCGCAGAGACCAACTTCCGCCAAGGAGAAAAACTAGAAATAGTTGATAGTTTCCGTTACCTAGGTGATCAAGTCAGTAGCGGGGGTGGGTGTGCCAAAAGTGTAACTGTTAGAGAAAGAATAGCCTGGGCAAAGTTCAGAGAGCTCTTACCTCTGCTGGTGACAAAAGGCCTCTCACTCAGAGTAAAAGGCAGACTGTATGATGCATGTGTACGAACAGCCATGCTACATGGCAGTGAAACATGGGCCGTGACTGCTGAGGATATGTGTAAGCTCGCAAGAAATGAAGCCAGTATGCTCCGATGGATATGTAATGTCAGTGTTCATACCCGACAGAGTGTAAGTGCCTTGAGAGAAAAATTGGACCTAAGAAGCATCAGATGTGGTGTGCAAGAGAGACGTCTACGCTGGTATGGACACGTGGTAAGAATGGATGAAGATAGTTGTGTGAAAAAGTGCCACACCCTAGCGGTTGAGGGAACCTGTGGAAGAGGTAGACCCAGGAAAACCTGGGACGAGGTGGTGAAACACGACCTTCGCTCTTTAGGTCTCACCGAGGAAATGACCAGAGACTGAGACCATTGGAAGTATGCTGTGCGTGAGAAGACCCGGCAGGACAAGTGAGGCAACAACCCGTGGTCCCTACCTGGGGACGTAGTCAGTCCACCTGTGCATACCTACCTTCTTGGGACACATAACTCTACTTGTGAAGACCTGTTGAGGCAAGTGAAAATCAAAGAATCAAATCAAAATCAAAATCGATCAACATCAATGGAATTTGTAGTTTGTGGTACCAGTGCCGGTGGCACATAAGAGAACCATCCGAATGTGGCCGTAGCCAGCCCCGCATCGACTGGCCTCCGTGCCGGTGGCACATAAAAAATACTATCCGAGCGTGGCCGTTCGCCAGCCTCGTCTGGCACCTGTGTCGGTGGCACATAAAAAGCACCCACTACACTCATGGAGTGGTTGGCGTTAGGAAGGGCATCCAGCTGTAGAAACACCGCCAGATCTGACTGGCCTGGTGCAGCCTTCGGGCTTCCTAGACCCCAGTTGAACCGTCCATGGAAAGCGGACGTTAAACGATGATGATGATGATGGTGATGATGATATATATATATATATATATATATATATATATATATACATATATAAAGTGTTGGTGGCATACGAGTGGGTATATATTTATAAAAAAGAAGTTTGAAAACGCTACTATATAAGATGAATTTTAATTTTCTTAGATATTTTACATGTTTTAGTTCGTGAAAAAACGAACCTTATCAAAAATATTTTTAAAAGTTAAGTGTAATAAAAAAGTTCATAATCGTTTCTTACTAGTCTCGACAGAGTCCACGTGGTAGTGTTTTGTGAGGAGAGGAACATAATGGCTGTGTTGTGTGTTGACTAGATTCAATCGCTGTAATTATGAAACAATTACTCTTTTCTTTGTTTCGGTCATTTGACTGCGGCCATGCTGGAGCACCGCCTTTAATTGAGCAACTCGATCCCGGGACTTATTCTTTTGTAAGCCGAGTACTTATTCTATCGGTCTCTTTTGTCAAACCGCTAAGTAACGGGGACATAAACACACCAGCATCGGTTGTCAAGCAATGCTAGGGGGACGAACACGGAGACACACACACACTCATATATATATACATATATACGACGGGCTTCTTTCAGTTTCCGTCTACCAAATCCACTCACAGAGCTTTGGTCGGCCCGAGGCTATAGTAGAAGACATTTGCCCAAGGTGCCACGCAGTGGGACTGAACCCGGAACCATGTGGTTGGTAAACAAGCTACTTACCACACAGCCACTCCTGCACCTATGAGCTTTTTTATTACACTTATCTTTTAAAAATATTTTTGATAAAGTTCGTTTTTTCAAGAAGAACCGAAACATGTAAAATCTCTAAGAAAATTAAAATTTATCTTATATAGTAGCATTTTCAAACTTCTTTTTATAAATATATATATATATATACATTATAGACTCTCTCATCATTAGATGGCCGATGAGAGTTCCAGAATTTCTTGCTGAACAACTAAATGGATGATTTGTTTATAGTGATCAAATGTTTATGTTTCACATAGGCACATTACCTCCATCATATCAACATTGCCTCTACAGGTGCACGAGTGTCAAATGTTGAAATGAGCACAGAGGAAGATAAATTGAAGTGATTTGCTCAAAAACACAATATATGTGTGTGTGTGTGTGTATATATGTATAAATATATAAACAAACTATATTTATATAAATACATTCACACATGATTGCATGATGAAAGATAAAGAGAGTGGGGGTAAGTGAAGAATGAAATTTCAAACCTATCTAGCAGTAAATAAGTTTTACCCCACCCACCCACCCAATTATTGACCATTCTCCAATCTCACTAGACAGGACTTATTTAGTGTAAACAGCACATCAAGTGATTGGCTGAATGAGATCTGTCCTTCATCTTTTATTAACCTAATCTAAAAAGTGTGTGAGTGAAAGGGAGAGAAGCGAGAAAGTGAGAGAGAGAGTTTGTCAGAATAAGCTGTGACTAGTCATTGTTGGAACTTGGTAATTAACAATAAACAAATCATAGTCATTCAGTAGCTAAAGAGTGTGCATGTGTGTGTGTTTGTGTGTGTATGTAGGGGATATAAGGTCTGTGTGTGGCTTTGTCTGATGTAAAACTATACACATATGTAATCTTACAATGCGTGCACTTCATTTACAGACATACAGCTATATAACATAAATAGACATGTGTACACAAAACACTCACACATATGGCACATACATACATGCATACTTGTGCAGAGATACACATACACACAAACTGAAACACGTGTGTATGTGAACATGTAATGACACAAATTGTCAACATAACATCAAAAATAGTCACTAGCTGACTACTATGCAATTAGACCTGGGCATGTGTGTGTGTGTTTGCGTATGGTGTGTATTTGTGTACATGTATGTGTGTGTGTCTGTGTATGTCAGCAATTAGCAATGTTGTTGCCATTTAGCCCCAGGTCAGCAGTCTGACTGTTACCTGTCCTTTCATAGCTTCACACTGAAATTTATTTTCTTTGCGATAGGCTGATATTAAGGAATCACCTCTCTAATTTTATATTACTCACATACACTGTGAAGGTGTATTTATGAATGATTTAGGTACAGGTGTGGCTGTGCTACCCAATCACATGGTTTGGGGTTCAGTCCCACTGTGTAGCACCTTGAGTAAGTTGCTTCCATTCTACTCCCAGGTTGCCCAAAGCCATGTACATGAATCCCGTATTGAAGCAGATGAAAGAAGCCTGTAATATATACATATATGTATGTATGAAGGTGTGTGTGTGTACATTACTTTCTCTTTGCCTTGATATCACATGATAGTTGTAAACGTATGACATTGTTATGCAAGCAGTGTCCTTTGTTTCTAATCTTCTGCGAAAATATGTCTGGTCATGGGAAGGCTCAGTGATTAGAGCATTGGGCTCACAATCATGAAGTAGTGAGTTTGATTCCTGGACCGGGCTGTGTGTTGTTTTCTTGGGCAAGACACTTTATTTCATGTTGCTCTAGTTCACTCAGCTGTAGAAATGAGTTGCAACGTCACAGGTGCCAAGCTGTATCAGCCTTTGCCTTTCCTTGGATAACATTGGTGGCATGGAGAGGGAAGGCTGGTATGTATGGGCAACTTTCTAGGTGCAATCCCTTGGTCATTCATGACCAAAAGTGGGGGGATGTCTTTTTTTTTTTTACATGGGGAAATATTACCTTACTTAGAATCAGGTGAGGGTTGATGAGAGGAAAGGCATCCAGATGTAGAAACTTCACCTCAACAAATGACATTTGACCCGTGCAATCAGGGAAAAGTCGACATTTAAGTGATGCTGATGAACAGTGATATATATATATAAGACTGAATTTACAAAAGGGAGAAAAAAGTACTCAATATATATATATAATAGATTAATAAAATGTATATTCATGTTATTCAAAGAGGAGGCTATTCTTCATCAGTTTGAAGTGGGGAGCTCACAGTTATGTATATCATGTGTGCATAAGCATGCATGTGTGTGTGTGCTTGTGTGTGTATGTGTTTGTGTGTGTTTTGTGTATTTTTTGAGAACTGGCATGTTTGTTCATAATGATTTCTTATAACAATAACTTCTAGATCTATAGAACAGAGAGAGAGAAAGAGAGAGAGAGAAAGAGGGAGAGAGAAAGAAAGAGAGGGAGAGAGAGTATTAGGTCTTATATCATAAGTAATATCAACTAAATGCAAAAGTTAATCTTGCAAAAAGACTTTCATCATAATGACAACTTGTTGTCGAGAGAGAGAGAGAGAGAGAAAGAGAGTGCGTGTGTGTATGAAAGATAGATAGATAGGTAGACTGTTGTCACCACACTACCTAACAAGACTTCCAATATATAACAGTCTACTATTAAAAGAAGGTACATGTATGATTGACAAATATTTTTACCGGCAGTGTAGCGACATGTAACGAACTAGTATCAACTAAATGCAAAACAGTTATTCCCACATGATTATCATTACCATTGTTTTAGTGTTCACATTTTCATACTCACATGAGTAAGACAGAATTCACTGAGGCAGATTTCCTATGACCAGCTGCCCTTTCTGTTGACAGCCTTCACCTGTTTCCAAGTAAGGTAATATTTCCCTATGGCTGGACATGTTTTCACAGAAGATTAGAAATGAATAACATTTCCTATGTAACAGTAACACTCATTTACAACTTTTTCACCCATGCATGCATGCACACACACACACAAAATGATATGAAAGTAATTAGATGCATACCTGCTCCACTCAAGCTCACCTGATATCCCTGTGTCTCACTTTGTTTTGACTCTAAACTCTGCACCAGCAATTCTCAACCATTTGTTTTTACCTATGGACCCCTTTGATCCCTATTTTGCTTGGGTGAACCCTCATAGCCATTCAATGTTTAAAAAAAAATCCTCTTGTATTTTTATAATTAAATATTTTTAGAAATTGTATAAATAAAATTCTAAAAATATTTTGTGTATTGTAGAATTATAACCAATTTATTGCACCTAAATTTAAACAATAAAATCTTTTATGGACCTCCAAGGGCCATATGGATCCTGATTAAGAACCACTACTCTACACTAAGCACTATACCTAATCCTTATCCCTCAAAATATCAACCTTCTAGAATTCCATCTTCACCTTTTTCTGTAGATGTCCTTACAGATGTTTAAATTGAACATCAACTGTTCAAACTCATTGGTTTGAGGTAGTTGGGAAGAAGACTGCAAAGGTCATAGACACTTCCACTTCTATGTGTGAAACCATTAAAAAAGAAGAAAAATCCTGCTAAATCTCCTCTTGACCTTTATTTCCTCAGTACCCTCAAGTATTCTTATGTGATATATTGATTCAATCATATGAATCACTGAACAAATAAATGAAATGAATAATCATACTTAGCAAAACTTTTACACGCTCAAGTCACATACACACATGCACAAGTACACAGGATACATAGAATATTTTCATAATGAAAATAATGTTATTGCATAAAAAGCTTACAGTGTTTTGCTTACGCTTTATATTAATAAAATACAAAAAAATAAAAATTGTTAAAGGCTTATCATTGAGTGTTCCAGTTAGATTTGTGTGAGGATTGTTGTAACTGAGCAAAGGAATAAATTATAATCATGACTTTTCTATCTCTATGGTAGGCATGCACTCAAGTTGGCATTCTGCTTACATATCTGGAACAATAGTGCTGCAATACACACACACTGACATACTAAATGGTATCCAAAAGAAACCCATCTGGCTTATTGGTAGGTAGATTTACTCACTAGCACATTACAACCACTAACTCACAGACATACTATTTCATCTCTCTCCTCTCTCTGGCATTCCTATTGATACTCCAATGGTCTTTACTTCTACACCACTCCTTCCTCATATTACTCCTACCATGTCACACCTTTCAAACTCTGCATTAAACAGTTTCAAATATTTTACCCACTGAAATTCTTTGTTAGCCCATAATATTATTATTATTATTATTATTATTATTATTATTATTATTATTATCATCATCATCCTCATCATCATCATCATCATTATTATCATTATTATTATTATTGATGTTTCAAACTACAGATGCTTAAACTAAACACATTGATCTCATCTTTGAGGTGGGCCTGTGAGGGTTATGGGTACTATCACCACTTTAGCTCTTCTGAATATCTTGTAAAAGTAATATTAATAAATCTGGTGTCTTTTTTTTCTAGATTAACATGAAATGATGCCTGAGAAAATTTGTGAGGAAAATGAGGTATAGGGAAACTGTATTGAAGTTTTCTTAAAGGGACCATTCCACCACCATCTGACCATACATGATTTTTGGTCAAGTTCACTCTGTGAAAAGCATTCATGTCAGGTATTCAATCTGTAGACAACTTCTGCCATTTATCTCAACCCTCCACTCTGGGAGACCTTGAAAAAGTGTCACAGCCACAGCCTTTCCTCTATTTATTAAACCATAAGAAAAATTCTACGATAGAGAACATTCCAATTTGAAACTTATGATCTAAGAGATGAAAGTGTGAGTTTTGGAGATTTGTTCATGCTGCATGTCAATTCCCATCTTGGATGTGTGGTAAGAATCTTGCTTCCCAACCACATGGTTCCAGGTTCAATCCCACTGCATGACACCTTGGGCAAGTGTCTTCTGCTATAGCACTGACCTAAGCCTTGTTAGTGGATTTGGTGGATGGAAACTGAAAGAAGTCTAGTGTGTGTGTGTAATTGAATCTGTGTTTGACATCCACCACCACTGCTGATGCTGGTGTGTTTACGTCCCCATAACTTAGCAGTTCAGCAAAAGAGACCAATAAAATAAGTACCATGCTTTAAAAAAATAGTACTGGGGTTAGTACAGTTGACTGAAAATTCTTCAAGGTAGTGCCCCAGCATGGCTGCAGTCAAATAACTGAAACAGGTAAAATATAAAAGATAAAACCAACCACAATATTCAGTTTTAATGAATGACATTTACTTCCATATTGACATGACAAAGGGTGTATTTCTGAAAGCTCTATTGCTGAATACCAGAAATGTGTTTATGTATGTTTGGCAAGAGGTGAGATCATTATATGTTTGTGCTGGCGAGAAGTGAGAGATGAGAATGGCTGACCAGGAATCCTCTACAAAGCCCCTGCATTCTCTCAAGATCTCTGGCTTCTCTTGAGCCTCTGCTCTGCAGTTTGTCCCATGTGTCCTCTTTTATGATCATGTTGTGACAGAAAACTGTGTGGAAATTTCCATTTGAATCACGTGATCATACAAACGTACTTGAAATATGATTGGCTTAAATTTAGGCTAAGACCACCAGATATATTGTGGCCATCATCTATTACAGGGCTATTACCACTACAAAATCTTTTGCTTCCTCAACAACTGTACAAGTCCTCTAAAAATACCCATGTCGTCTGGACACCACCAAGAAACCATTGTATGGAATTGATATATGACACTAAATGTATATACTAGTCTTTATGTGTGACTCCTCTCTTTCATGTTATACACAAGAAAAAAAAAATACATAGTCTAACCATTATTTTTATGCTCTGTGTGTGTATGCCAAAGATAACATTTATTTGCAAGGAGGGAAATATGCTAGATTTAGCAACAATGGCTGTGAAGGGCAGTGGTGGATGAAGTGTTTAATTGCTATAGAATAGTGGAAGAGCAATTCTCAAAGATAGATAAGCTGAAAATAGGTTAATGGTATATACTACTTGAATATACTATTCCACTTGAAATGGTAAATCTACTTGATATACCATTTCAAACCTTGCAAGAGATAAGTAGTTATTAAAGGTAAAGAAAGAAAAAAAAAGTGCCTTGGAAATAAAATAGCTACATGTATCATCATATGCAAAAAGAATCTTCTTTAATGATGGTTAGTGGGTGGGAAGAAGGAATGGCAGAGCTGAAAAGTGAGGAATTCGGTTATATACAAGAGCTGAGTGAATTAAAAGCATTGTAACCATAGAGATCTAAACATAGAATAATGTTAGGTGAATAGGTCCATCTTTCACCTTATATTTTTTCTCCCTTCTTTCTTGCTTGAGATAAATAAATCATACAAATAACTTGAGAAAGATAAAGAAACAGCATTCCTTTTGATTTTTATGAATATAATGATTTCTTAATTCATCAGGCTTAAAGTACTTTTTAATTTTATTTTTTATTTTATGGAGGAAAATTTCAGAATTGATTAAATTAACTCTGCTAATGTTTATTTTATCAAGTCCTACAAGGCAAAGTTTACACGTTAATGTATTTTTCAATGAAAACAAGCAGAAACTAAATTACTTTACCATACCATAACCTTGGCAACAACAACAACAACAATTATAATTGTTTGTAATTTAGGTACAAGGTCTAAATTAGCAGCTTCAAGGTGAGGGAGTTAGTTGATACTATCAAACCCAGTACTTGACTGCTACTTTATTTCACTGGTTCCAGGGGAATGAAAGGTAAAATTGACCCCAGCAAGATTTGAATTCAGAAAGTAAAGAACCAAAGGAATATCACAAGTCATTTTGTCTGATGTTCTAAAGCTTCATTAGTCTATAATAATAATAATAATAATAATAATAATAATAATAATAATAATAATAATAAAAATAATAATAATATTAATAATAAAAAATATAATAATAATAATAATAATAATTATTATTATTATTATTATTATTATTACTACTGTTGTTATAAAGAAATTTTATAACATAGTAAGTGTGAATGAGGTCGACAAGGTTTCTTGGAAGGTCTTCATATTTCATATTTTGTAAACATTGTTACTAGAAACTCAAGATGCCTTCATCATATGGAGGAGTGGGAAGGGATGCTTACCAGAGTGACGGTAGGACTGTTGTAATCAGATATGCTATTATAAATTCAAATGAAGACACACTTTTACAGACAGTAATCAGAAGAAAAAAAAAATATTTTATAATACAGCACAATATAAACATTTCTTTTACAAGAAAAAAAAATGACTTTTTTGAAGAAAAAAAAAACTTGAATATTCACAGTGTTAAGGCAAACAGCTATACAATCAGTGCACACAAAAACATGATCACACACACACAGTCAGATGAATAAAACAAGAAAAAGAATAAGAGTTTTTCATTTGCCAGTATTGCTAACAACATGCAGATTTTGAATATTAATTTAATTGCCCAAGAAAAAAAAAATCTGCTTGGCAAACTTCCATCACCAACAAGGGTACAGCTTTTCTGGAATCTTTCTTATTCAAAAATTAGAGAAAGGAAAGTTACCTATAAAGAAGGTAAATGTGCCTGGTTTTTAAAACTGAGGACAGTGTGAAGAAGTAGGTCAAAGATTTTGAATTATCTTGCCACAGAAAGGTTTTGGAATGTCTAAGTGTCCACTTCCTTATGAAAGAGTAATTTCTGTTTATGCATCCAAAGATTCCTGTGATGCCTCCTTTCTGGACAACATATCCACACACTTATTACCTGTGAGGTATTTTGTAAACTTTGCTGCTATAACAGAAGATTTTCCTCTCAGTATTTAGAAGTGTTGTTATATGAGTTTTGTTCTTTGGGAATATACATACTGCCAGCTATCATCCACTAGTTGCTGATTATCAGGTTCCTCCATATTGACCATAACACTATTTGGAGCAACCCAAGAACCTTAGGACATTTTTCACACAGCAGATAGGGAATTCCATTTGACAAAGGTGGCACTGACTTTCTGAACCATTTCCTTTATTTCATTCAATGTTGGTGGTTTGTTATCGACAATTTCCTCTGGCATTGTTGGCCACATCAGCTCCTGGATTTCAAATGATACCTCACAAAGGTAAAGAGAATCAGAATAAGATTTCTTAAGATGTTGTTCCCGAATTTCACTATCCACTGCCTTCCAGACATTAGCTAATCAAATAGTTTCTTGACAAATTGTAAAGGGTCCCTAAAGAAGCAAATTGGATTTTTTAAAATTTTTACTTTGCCTCCTTCTCACTGCGTCTGCATCAATGACAGCACTCTATCCAGCTTTCGGGTTTTTCCAGAGCTTCTCCAACCTTAAAATCTCAAAATCTGCTGCAGTTTTCATCTTTTCTTGAGGTCTCATTTCTTCCTCTGCATGTTATCCATTTCTCACCCACAGCTGGATTTATGAGGAAGTGCTTTCATCTTTGGCAATTTTATTCTACATGTGTTCCTGCAGGGTTGCATAAACAATATCACCAAATGTGGCTTGTTGTGTTCAAGAACATTCCTTCTTACCAGCTCATTCAGCTTGTGAATTTTCACTTCATTCAGTCTCTCCCAAATGGCAGGTTGAGCTTCTGGCATTTAGTAGCATAGATGTCCTTTGTATTGTAGTATGACTTTCAGCTTTGATTTTCTGATCTGCTTGTAGTGTGCTGCTACTCATTCATGAAAGTTTTCATAGAGCCCTTTTTCATCCTGTGCATCTTCATTCCATGCTCAGAAGAGAATTTTGCTCCAGAGACACATGAGATTGCCATTTGGGTGCTCCTTTGGCATGTGATCTACAAGGGAGATTACTTAAGGTTACTTTTTAAATTATTTTGTACAGCATTGTAAATGTATTCCAAATTCTTACTATTTTAATAAAAAAAAAACATATAATAATTAAAATAAGTGCACAGATCACCCACTAAAGTAAATTTGCTCAAGTAGATCACATGGAAAGTAGCACTAACACAAAGTAACGGAAGAGTAACCCAAAGTAACCTCCCTTTAAATTGTAGATCACCCGGCAAAGTGGCACATTTCTTTTTCTTAAGAAATGATGTGAATTTAGTGCTGGTTTTTTGTAAAAATGTAAGGGATTTTAGAAATTGAAAAATAAATTAAAAAGAAACTAAAGTAATCTCTCTTGTAGATCACATGCAAAAGGAGTATTTGTATTTTATTCATAGACCAGTGTGCACATCCAGTTGTGAATGGGTTCAGCATTCTCTCTAACTTTTGAGGAATTTTGGGAGTATCTTTCACAGAAATTGGATGAGTGGAAGTAAATGATATGTACAGTATACATATGAGTAATAAGGTACTCAGAGAAGAAGCCAATCTATGTACTCTACATATTCAAAATTACTTTGAATACCTAGAGTAAATACCATCACCTGATTATTAATCGTTGGCCTACAGGTATATGGTAAAAGTAGGCCCATATACTCAGACTGTGCTTGCTACTTTCAGCATCTTTAAACAAGTTTACTAGAGGACAGCACTTCCCGTACACACACTTCACAACTCAATGTGAATCTCAGACAGACCTTGCTGACAGCATTTCCATTCCTATAGAATTTATCTTGAATTAGCAATACTCCCACCCCCACCCCACTTGCATTAGCAGATTAGGGATTTCTTAAAGTTATCCATTGCATCTAAGCTGAAAGTCCTCCACAGCAATATTAGTTTTGTAGAAAAAAAAGGCTTCTTTATGCTCATTCTAGCATGGTCTTAATGATAACAGATTCACGATTGTACTGAACCTATTTTTAAAATGCTATTTATAGGACAAGCATAAACAATGTACACTTAGTAAGTTGGATTAATCACTTACTGGAATGGTGTGAATGATGTAGAGAGAAAGAGGATGGAACAAGGTGAGAAAGAGGAGAAAAAAGGAGAGAAAAGAAACACAGGAGAGTGAGAGTAGGAGGTATGGTGTTGAAAAAGTGAGAGAGAAAAGACAGAGAGCTGAATGTGAAAAACTGTGAGGTTCATAGAGAAAGAAAAAAAATGGAAGACGAAAGCAAGAGAGAAAAAATAAAAGGAAAATAGGAAGAAAAAAACGAGATAAGGAAAATGTGACTGACAAAGATGAAAAATATGAAGACATTGAAAATGATGAGAAAGGAAGTGCACAAAAGAAGCTGAGAAATAAAGAAACAAATGAGAGAGAGAGAGAGAGAGAGAGTGTGTGTGTGAAAGAAAGAGAGAGAGAGATTAAATAACTTTTTTACCTTTTACCTTTTTCTCCGCCTTGGAGAATTTTTTTAGTTAAATGAATCATATTGTACTCGTTTTATCTCTTTTTTTTTTAAAGCCCAACACTTATTCTATCGGATCTCATTTGCCGAACCGTTAAGTTATGGAGATGTAAACACACCACCACCGGTTGTCAAGCGATAGTGGGGGACACAGCTAGACAGAATCCTCCCCATATATATATATATACATGACGGGCTTCTTTCAGTTTCCGTCTACCAAATCCAGTCACAAGGCTTTGGTCGGCCCAAGGCTACAGTAGAAGACACTTGCCCAAGGTTATCTTTCAGAAATTTCAACTCATTAGTCTTAGAAGAATTCTTAATTTTGATGATTCAGAGCTTTTTACAAATTTTCAGTTTTAATGATAACACACAAAAAGGATTCATACTTTTAACGGACATGGGTCTTTCAAAACTTAAAATTTTTATAAATACTAACTTATTAAATGTATATTTTGATGACGTTGGACCTAACAGAATTGCAAATTTTAATGAGAATCCTCCCCTCAGTCCCGTTAAAACTTTTCATTTATAACAATGGGTCGGTGAACATTTTTAACCCATAAAGCACTGGGATTTGCACTTACATAGCATGGATTGTTGAGTACATTTTATGAAAATGAGATTCCCATGCACACGTAAAAAACATTAGACCCCAACAAACGCATCTATCTGGGCCACGATCGTGGCCTGTCGACCTGTGCCTGACAGTCACGATCGGAGCCTATTGCGCTTTATATGTTAATTTTCAAGTAAAAAAAAAAACATGAAAATTAGAAATGTTCGTGATATCAGATCATCCAGACATTAGATATCAAAAGTGTCACACAACTAAACCTCAGAAAAATATTGTATGCATAAAATAAACTTGTACGAATAGTTCATTTTTAATAGCTGATAAAGGGAACATTATATGCTGAAATTCAGTCACTAATCGGAGGATGAATATACCATTACATTACGCTGGTATAAGATTTAAAATTGTATACAGTATCAATGTACATTATTTACATTTGGCGGATATTTGTCCTCATCTTGTTTGTTATTAACGTTTCGGCTGATATACCCTCCAGCCTTCATCAGTTGTCTTGGGGAAATTTTGAACCTGGGTTCTCATTCCTAAGATATTTTTCTATGTTGTTATTATTAATTATCATTATTATTATTATTAATCCAGGCAGTGACCTGATAACTTGAATGAGAACCCAGGTTCGAAATTTCCCCAAGACACCTGATGAAGTCTGGAGGGTATATCAGCCGAAACGTTGTGTTAACAACAAACAAGGTGAGGACAAATATCCGTCAAGTGTAAATAATGTACATAATTTCTCATCTCTTAAATATGGAACTGTACAATATCAATGGTTTAACGCATGTAAAAAAAAAAAAAGAAAATTCAAGTTAAGGGAGGTTATTCTGAAATATTATACTTGAATTACCTCTCTTCCAAAATACAAATTCTACTGTTTAAGATACATTTGACTTAAAAACCAGTCATGCCGTCTCCTATATCAAGGGTCCCCAACCATCGGGCGCGGACCAGTACCGAACCACAGAAAGAATAATTTTTATTTCCATTTTGCTGACTATCACAATCGGCAAGATGTTTTGTATTATGGGCGGAGAGCAAAATGAGTAATTTCTGATTTCTCGTTATTTTTGCCCACCACCTGTTTGAAACTATTACATTGCAAGTATTGCATCATCTTTGGGAGTAAAAATTGGTCAGCATAGTTGTTGTTGAAGTTAAGAGAGTTTGAAACATTAGTGACAGGTACTTTTTTTCCAGAATTTTTTGAAATTTGACCCAATTGTAATTGAGATTGTCAATAAACTATCTGGATAAGGTTTGGTGTTTAACAATCAATATTCTTCTCTCTGTTGAATTTCAAGTCAATTTTTCCCCATATTAATGTCTAATTTTGTAATTTTCAATTTTCAAAAAATGATGTCTAAATTGTGGAAAAATCAGTAATGGCTAATTTCAGTAATTTCTTCTCTTTAACTGCATGGTGCGTAAATATATCGGGAAGAGAGTCACTTCAACAGATAGTGAAAAAGCTATAGCAAATATTTTATGGTAAGTTTTTAGATTTAGTTGAGTTTCATTAACTTCATATCATGTGCCATTTTTCTATGATCTGCTTTCATTTGATCTAAATATTTAAAATTTTGGTGGCATTACTGATCTTTCTGATGTCTAAGGATGGACACTAATGTGTGTGAGTTTTTATCAAATGTAATTCTGGAGAATTGAAGAGGCAAATTAATCTTATCTTGTATTACTCATTTTGCTCCAGCTAAATTTGTCTTTATATTCTCAAAGTGAACGGAGATAATTTTC
>NC_043007.1:63779734-63857234 GCF_006345805.1 Octopus sinensis | reverse complement strand
AATTGTACTGTCACAATTTCAAGACATATCTTCTATAAAGAGATACCTTTTCCCTTTTCTGAAGGACTGCACTCCAGACCCGTCTGGCACAGAAGGTATATTTGCATATTATGCACTTTCACACCATCAAAACAACATTTAATATTATAAATGATATCCATATGTAAACAAGGATTTTATATACATACATGCATATATATACATGTATATATATATGTGTGTATATATATACATACACACGTTTCATCTTTGCTTCGTAGTGTAATATGTCATTTATCTGCTCACCTTGTCATGTGATAAATTAGTTCCATCTGGAAAATTTACCCCTCTAAAACTGTTGCATCAAGTTGTTACACATTTTATTTTGTTTTTCTTTCTTCTTTTGCCTTTTTAATTAGCTCGAATGTAATTTTTGTTTTCTATCAAATACAATAATGTGTTTTGACTCGATACTATATAGACATGAATCATGTTTTCGTCTGGAAGTATACACCTTTTCGTTTTAATCGATACTCTACTTAATACCTCTCCAAAATTATTCATTTTGTGTGTGTGTGTTCGTCAAATAAAGTAAATAAAAGAATTAAAAACTCTACAATATGACAATACTGTTTTGCGAAATGTCAAAATGGCTGCCTGAATATAGTTTCAGATAGTTTTTAACTTACATATACAGAATTATTAATTTGTATTCTGTGATTGTTATATAATGAATCCAATATATTTAATAAAATTTTATTGTTATGACAGTCACTATTGTATATTGTAGATTTAGCAGTTTCAAGTGTTGAATGAAGTAGTAACTTTCGCTTTCCTCGGAAAAATCAAAAAAGTGGTTTTGAATATCAAATTGTTATACATAATGTTAGATTATCAGATTTTCTTTTTTTACCTTAATCATCCCCGTATAGCTAATATTAAGGTAAAGTTTGCTTCAATTTCTCTCATTCATTGGAATCTCATGACGACATCCTCAAAAATATGTTGAGGTCTCTTCAACTAACTTTTATCTCTACCTTATAATAATGATGATAATAATAATATAATAATAATAATCCTTTCTACCATAATAATAAAACCCTTTCGTGTGATTGACGCACTAGATACCAACTTATTTGTTCCGACTTGCAGCTCTGATTTCAAGTCTGTCTGAGGTCGACTTCGCCATCCGCTCCTCTATAAAACATGTACCAGTAATACACCCTGAAATCGAATCAGTCACTTATACCTTTCCTTAAGAAGTATTGGTTTTTCTCCCCAGTATATCAATATTTTATTGAATACGTTGGTCTCTTGACTTCCCATTCAAAGTATTAGTCCTAACTGTTTTTTTTTTTTTTTTTGGAATTTCATCTGTTTACCATATCTGTACATTTGTAGGTTTAGTGTTACGATTAAAATAGTTTGGCAAACGTTAGGAACTCGTCTTATAAAAAGAGAGGCATTGTTAAGTAGAAATCCATGCATATTATTAATCTTTATATATATATGTATTCATCAAAGTATGCAGTATTATAGATCCATTGCAGCTGATCTTACTAATCAGTTTCGTACTGGGTACTAAAAGCAGATGTTAGATAACAGCACGGTTACATGCCAGAGTGATTGGCTGTTATGGATACAATATTCTTTGATTAATATATCCATTCTATTGACAAATATACGGATGTATCTTTTTTCTAACTTATGAATTCTTAGACACGATATATACTACTGCATCAAATTAGTAAGGTTTGTTGAATTTAATACATTCCCAAAACTCAACTCACGTTTGACATACATCAGTATAAAGTTCCATGTTATATTCATAAATGGTAAACAAGGAAATTTGGTGTGAAATGCTTCTGGAGACTTGATTTTTTTTTTTAATACAATTTTTTCGGGTATTAGTTTTATATATATCCTTAAAAGTGTTTTAGCCCGAAGGCCGCGGCCATGCTGGGGCACCACCGCTGGTAAAATAGTATTATGGAAATTTCATTTGATTTTACTTTTTTCTTTTTACCTGTGTCTTTAGCACATCATTCATTAACTTTATCTAGATTAAAGCATTGGCCTACTTAAGTTATTTTCCTTGGTTCATCATCATCATCATTATTATTATTCAAATTATTGCTAGCCTAAAACTGGTGGAACTTCTTATCAGTATGTGAAAAGTACTATTAACTGATCAAAGGGAGCTTATATTCATTATTCAGTAAGTTATCCCTTACTTTATTACTCAATAGTTTACCTATTCACACTTGGGTATACCATGTTTTATTGTTTGTTTGTTTTTATATATTTTGCTTTTTAGATGTTTTTGCAAATGTAGTGTAAACTTTTTCTATTTTAGAGGTTTTTTTTTTATTTTAGTACTTATTACTATTTTCTGTTCTTTTACTAATGGTTTGTTATTCTGACCCAAGTATATCTACTACTACTACAAGCACCATCACTAATCCTTAATAATTTCTTAGTTATACATGCAACCTTGAAAAAAGGAAGAGATGATAAGTTGAAATTAGAATGCTTTTTCCAAAGGCCTAACTGAAATGGTTCGCATTAGAAATTGAAACAAAATTGAAATAGGATTACAAACTGAGTTATTTGTTGACTACCTTTAATTAAAATTTCTCACATGGCACAAGCAACAAAATGGTAAGTGTAACTAGTGTCAATAAAATGGACCCCAGTACATGGCTGGTACTTATTGACTTTGTGAATTGAGAAGTACTTTTTAAACTGTGGATAATGAAATTCTGCTAAAATTTCACTCGAGAAGACACTTCAATACTTTACATATTTGACCATTACCTCAAAGCTAACTAATAATGAAAATTTTGTCATTGATAACATCATCCAGTGCTCCTCACTTTCACTGCAGTATCTAGATTGTGCACATACTAGCTTCCTTGTTGATTACCAACTGCTAATAAAATCTGCTGCTTTTGGTTATGTTGTTTATACAGTACTTTTTACTATTGGTCAAAGGCCTGAAATTTTGGAGGGAAGGACTAATTGATTACATAGATTCCAGTGCTCAACAGGTACTTATTTTATCTGCCCCAAAAGGATGAAAGGCAAAGTCAACTTTGGCAGAACTTGAACTCAGAACATAAAGCCAGAAAAATGCTGGGAATTGTTTTGTTTGGTGTGCTAACAATTCTGCCAGCTTGCTGCCTTCATGTCTTTTATAAAATGCAGGGTAGCCATGTATCTCCTCTACAACAACAAACCTGTTCCAGTCCCTTTATCATACTCTAACCTGTCATTACCTTGCATAAAGCTGCCTCCCTCTTTACTAACTCCTACTCAGTCTGAGAGGTGCTTTTTACTTTGTAAGCTACATGGCAACCTTACTAGTGTTGCTGCCATGAAACAGAAAACACCAATTAGATTCTGTGAAGTGGTTGGCATTAGGAGGAGCAGTTAGCCATGGAAATCATGTCAAAACAGACATTGGAGCTTAATACAGTCCTCCAACATCAGATCCTGTTAAACTATCCAACCCATGCTTGCATGGAAGGCATGTTAAATAACAATGCCAACAACCATCATTTAGCTTCTTCCATTACTCTCTTGTGTCACCCTCTTGTTCCTATCATTCTGGTTCTCCTATTATTCTATTCCCCTTTCTCTTCCTCTCCTCTAACTCAGTTGTGTGAGGTGAAAAGAAACAAACAACATGAGGTAGGATAGGAGATAATCTTTCTGGTGTTGGAGAACAAATTAGTACAGACAACATAGAATAGAGAGAGAGCTCTTTAGTCTTGTCAGAGACAAGAAACCTTTCTATTGTTGGTGTCATGATAAAATAATCCTAGTATATCCTTCAGAGTGATTGGCACCAAAAAAAAGAATTAGACCATAGAAACTTTGTCAAAAAAAAGATCAGTTAGTTCTTAGCCAACCCAGGCTAGTATCAAGAAGCAAACAAAAATTATGATGCTGATGTATCTATGTTGCCTTGATGCTTAAATATTATCCTCTTGCAGTCAATAATAAATAATGATGTTACAATCCTCAAAGGGTATTTATATTCTTTTTTAGTGTCATAATCTAACAATTTATACTGGTTATTCTATTTTTGCTAAATTTTTGAACCACAAATGTCTATAAGGTTGGTGCTCAATACTAGTGAGTTTCGCATTAAATAGATGAGAAAGAAAATACCCACTTAGACAGGACACTGGCATTTCTCATGAGAGAAATTGGGTTCAATATTGCAAACTAAAAAAAATATTTGTTACTTCTCAGTGGTGAACCCTTCCACATTGTAGTACTTAATTAGAGTTGAGTAGCTTTTGCTGTTTCTAATTTAGTGTTTTGGTCAAGAACATAACTCTTTATCAGTGACAGGATACAGATTGCCTGCCTCATAACTGGCTGTTTGGTAATTTGTACACTGAGCTTTCTGTGGCTCTATCATTATTTGATGCTGACCAGCAATATTATTATTTGTATTGTTATCACAAAGCTTAGAGTCAGTGTTTTGAGTGTCTATCATTATCAACACTATCTAGTTCAAGTATTCAAGTCAGTGTTTTGAACTTTTGTGTCAGTAGCCATCTCGAACATTTAGAAACTTCTAAATAGGTGTTTATAATCATTTTAGATATTACTGTTTTTCACACTTTGCTTTCCACTCACTTTTTTCCTTATCATAGTTCGAATAGGATGGGTTTGTAAAATTTAAAATATGAGCAATTTTTCTTTCTTTCTTTCTTTTTATTAGTTTGATTTCCTTACCACTCACTTCTCAACTTCAGAGTAGAAGTTGTGGTATCTGTTTCATAGATAGGCAACAATGTCAATCAGATTAATGTGTCTTGACTGAACTTAACTGAAGATGGTTGTACATTATCAATTTGGTATCTGAATTAATTCTGTTTGCATATTGTTTCTGTTCAATTTCTTAGATGCTTGGTCATCATCTTGGGATTGGACAGTGGAATCCCAGAATCAAGATGAAGAAGAAGAGAATCATAATAGAAGAAAAGAGCATGAGACATGGCTACAAGATTCCATAATATCACTATCCCCAGCCAATGATTTATTGGCCATTGCTAATGAAGATCGTATTGTCCTTCTTGCTCGTAAGTCTCTTTACTTGAATTTATTGATATTTTCAGATATTCACTCTTACATAATCAATCAAATATTTAATAATTTCAATGTTACTTGATTTATTTGCATATTTTCCTCTTTCTTTCTTAGGTTCAGCTGGTATCAATGTAATGTTTATTGGAGTGGAAGGATTTTAATATTCACATATGTATTGTTGAAATAAATATAATTACAACTGGTGGGAAGTTTTATCCTATTGCTAACTATTTGAACATAATACTAAGTGACATTTGTTTTCAATCAAACAGACAATTGTGCTTATTGGTTAGGGTGTTCAGCTCATGATCATAAGATTATGAATTTAATTCCTGGAGCCACATTGTGTCCTTGAGCAAGACACTTTATTTCAATTGCACCATTTCACTGAGCTGGCAAAAATGAGTTGTACCTGTAATTATCACATTCCATGTCATGCTGAGAACTATGTTAAGGTTATGTGTGTCTGTGGAGTGCTCAGCCACTTACATGTTACTTTCATGGGCAGGCTGTTCTGATGACCATATCAACTCAAACACTTGTCATAACTGATGGAGTGCCTGTAATTAATTGTCAATGTTTTTCTATTGTCAAGTGAAAATTAACTAGTAATGTGCCTTATTTTTTCCCCCCTAACTCAATAATAAACAATTTTGAAATTCTCTTCATCATAGTGATCATAATTTTAAAAATAATCATTTGTTATTATTATCATCAACTTTTTTATCATAGAAGTTTTTCTTTCAGATTGTCATTTCATCATCATCACTTCTGTTCTTATTGAAATTTGTGATGAAAGAAATTTTTGACACCATCATTAATGTCATTTTTCCCGGTGATCTTTTTCATCATTGTCCTTTATTGTTAACTTTCCTCTTCACTAAATTTATCCTCTCAGTATACTTCCACCTTTTATTTACCACTCTCCTTCTGCAATCTTGTGAACTCACCCTCTCCAGTCTCCAGTCCATTCACTGTCACCACTATCTTCTCTTTCTTCTCCCCTCTCTCTTCCCACCCGAGGCAGCTACTTTTCCCCTCTAATACAAGACTCCTTTTTCTGTCCCTCAATACTACTCCCCACCTCAGTTGAGGGGCTCTTGTTTTGCAAGTTTCTTGGTGACCTCACTGCTTCTGGTGCCTTGTAAAATGCATCCAATACATTCTGAAGTGGTTGGCATTAGGAAAGGCATCCAGCTTTAGAAACCATGCCAAAGCAGAGAGCAAGGATTGGTGCAATCTTCTGACTGACCAGTTCCTGTGGAACCTTCCAACCAATGCCAATTAAATGATGGTGATTAATAAATTTTCATTATTATCATCATTGTCATTTTTATACTTATCATTCAAAGTGTTACTGTTTTTACTGCCTGCCTCATTGTTACTTTTTTTGTCTTGGCAAAAAAAGGGGTGTATTTAGTTCTAGTGGCTAAATTTGCTCTGCACTTTACAATAGAAACAATATTAAGTTATAGAATTGAACCAAAACCTTATTATGCAGGTCTGAGACTAATAGAAGGAAAATACTGTATTTCAGATCCAATAAACTCCTGCTAACATGGAAAAGGAGACATAAAACTAGCAGTGATACTGATAGTTTTTACCAAGAATGATGAAGATAGTTGTCATATTTTAATCATTTTCACATGACCTTAAACTCTGAGACTTTATGTCTGTATGAGAAGTTATTGGCATCATCACCAACTGCGTCAGCTTTGTCAGGAGTTATTGCCTTTTCCCATTCTATTACTTACATGTTATTAATTAAAGGATTTGGATTGTGTTTTCTTTCTATATTTCTGATGTGTATATTATAGGATTATGGTTCCTCTTTTAGCAGTGGAACTTTAATTCATTAATTGGTATAGATTGCTAGAAAGACTTTATTTCATGTTATTCCAGTCCACTGAGCTGGCAAAAATAATTATCACGTTCTGTGTCATGCTATATCTCCCTGAGAGCTAATGTTAAGTGTCTGTGATGTGCTCAGCTACTTGCATGTTAATTTCATGAGCAGGCTGCTGTTCTGATGATCATATCAACTGAAACACTTATCATAACAGACTGAGTGGCAGTAATTAATTGTCAATGTTTTTGTGCCATCAAGTGAGAATTAACTGGTAATGTGTCTTTTATTATTATTTTTTTCTAACTCAATAACAAACAATTTTGAAATTCTCTTCATCATAGTAATCATAATTTTAAATAATCATTTGTTATCATTATCATGAACTTTTTTTATCATAGAGTTGATATCATTTGTAACTCATCATCATATTTATAATCTCAATACAACTACCATCATCATCAGATATCTACTTTTGTTGTCATTCTTATCAGAATAAGGAAATTTGGAGGATAATACAGGTGGTTAGAAGCCATCCAAACTAATTTATTTATCTCTTATTTGATGCCTCAGCATTCTACCTTCAATTTGCTTTACACCTCCCAGGAATCTAGTAACCATTTTGTTATCAAACTGCCTGAGACTGCCCCTGGCTTTAGAACACAAACATCTTGTTTTAAAGTGATCAAAATTAAAATCATCCATCAAAATTTCCAATGATTGAAGGGTACTCCTAAATGGGCTGGTTATGCTGCACTGGCATAGGCCATGGTTACGGTCTCACTTATGTGAAATGAAGAGTTTTGCTCAAGAACACAACCCAAGTCCGGGAATGAAAACGATGATCTTATGATTGTGAGTACAACACCCTAACCACTAGGCTATGCACCAGTAGTTAGCCATGAGGCCAGTAAAATAAAACAAAAGAAAAAACATACTTGTTTCATTCAGTTTGACAACATTTTAGTTGAAAGAAAGAGTATTCCTTTAACCAAAGTTACTTTATATTTGCTTAAATATACCATTTTGTGCTATTGTCTGATAGTTAGACATTTGAGAGTTGTGTGGAGATTGGAAAGAAGTGTGGTGGTCTGTTTAGTGTGTATTGGTAACTTTTATAAAAGACAAGGTATAACTGAGCTGCAAAAACAAATTAATGTTGAGAGCATTATTTTTTAGTCAATGTATATAGCAGAAAATACCAAGGCAATACAGGACATATGATTGCAAATGGATGACAAGTAGTGAGTGAAAGAGTGCTGAAAAGAAGATAGATATGGGAGGAAATGATGAAACCATAAACCATGATGCTGGGCCTCACAAATGCTATGACAAAAGATTGTGATCGGTGCTAGATTACTGCTTGGTAGACCCATATAAACTATCCCAGCATAGGAAAACAAATGTTAAAACATTATTGGTTATGGTTCATATTTGATAATATTTTTTTTTTGTAGAGAAATATGACCCCCAAGGTTCAGAAGAAAGTCTTGAATCTAAACTTAGTCCAGTGTGGCAAGGTTCATTGCGACAGGAAGAAGGGTGAGTAAACTTTTTTATGCGTAAATTATAAGGTTAGAAATATTTCTTAGGTCAATTTTTCTTATCACTAATCCTCTTTTTATTAACTTAAATTTTAAATGTTTTATTTGCACCAATCTTATAAAAGCTACATAATATACCTTTCTTTTCTATTCTTTTTGGACAGCAACCACTGTGGGACAGCATATTGAAAGGTTTTAGTTGATTATTTCAATCCCAGTAATTTGTCTTATTATTTGTTGTAAGATAGGAAAAGCAAAGTGAACATTGGCAAAAGGGGAGAAAATTAATATTGTACGATATTTTTGCTTGAATATATAATTTTTCACGCACACACACACACACACACACACACAACAGGCTTTTGTACAGCTTCTGCCTAGCAGATTTCATTAACAAGGTGTTGATCAACTCAAGGTTATGGAAATTTTTTAATTAATGCTGCTTTTTATCCCCTCATTTGCCCTTTTCCAGAGGACTGTACACAATAAGTTCATTGTTATCATCTTTGAGTGAGAGAGTAGCTCATTCCACCAAAGTGACTCTGGGGTACAAATATACGAAGCCCAATGTACCCCTCATGACTACCCATCTAATAAGGTACATGCATTGCAACCATATGTACATGACATTTTGACCTTCATATCAAGATCAATAGTGCATGATCTTGCAAGTGAGGCCCGATTAGAGTTTTTCTCAGGCAAAGTAGCTCATCCCACTCAAAAGGTCCCTGAATAAGAGTCGTTGCAGGATGATGAATGACACACCCATGTTTCCAGAAGTGAATCATTCAAACCCCAAAGAATCCCTCTCAACTCATGGCTGACACTTTCCCACTACTCCTGCTTGTGATCAGAGATGCACATATTGTCAGCCACTAAGGGACATGCTCAATTGGTTATGATCAAGCAAATCATCATCATCATCATTTAATATCTGCTTTCCATGCTGGCATGGGTTGGCTGGTTTGACTGAGGGCTGGCAAGCCAGAAGGCTGCACCAGGCTCCAATCTGATCTGGCAAAGTTTCTACGGCTGGATGCCCTTCCTAACATCAACCACCCCAAGAGTGTAGTGGGTGCTTTTTACATGCCACCGGCATGAGGACCAGTCAGGCAGTCCTGGCATCGACCACACTTGAATGGTGCTTTTTACATGCCACCAGCATAGGAACCAGTCAAGCAACGACCACACTCAAATTGTGCTTTTTATGTGCCACTGACAAGAGACCAGCCAGCCTGCATTGGTACAGCAAAGAATTCAGTCGTCAGCCCCTTCTTATTTATCATAGTCCTCCAGACAATAACAGAGGACTTCAAGATAGCATGCCCCTGGGAGCTTCTCTATGCTGATGACCTTGCTCTAATAGCCACCAAGTCACTATCAGAACTAGAGGAGAATGGTTAGCCTTACTGACAGCATCCCTGTACATGGCTTGTACAGCTCTCACTAACCATTCATCTATCTCTAGTTTCTGCATTGACCACTAAATAAGGGATCGGGGGATACTGTCAAAGGCTTTCTCCATGTCAACAAAAGCCAAGTACAGAGGTTTAACTTTGGCTAGGTATTTCTACCAGAAATATAGCATCAGTGGTGCTTTTCCCTGGCACAAACCCAAACTGCATCTCATTTAAACTGATTCTCTTCCTAATTAGTTGGGCTATGACCCTCTCCATGATTTTCATTACCTGATCCAACAATTGATACTTCTGTAATCATTCATATCCAGTGCATCACCTTCACCCTTGTAACAGTTGACTACAGTGCTATCTCACCAGTCAATAGGCACGACTCCCTCATGTATCACTTGATTGACTATATGGGTGACTAGACCATAGCTGACACTGCCAGACATTTTAAGCATCTCCATGGTGATTCCTGATGGGCCGGGGGCTTTTCCTGTCTTCATACCCTTAATTGCTTTATCTACCAAGGTACTGTCAATTTGTATAGCTGGTCCCTCTGTTGGGTTGACATTTGGCAGACTCTCTTTCTCCCATTCATTCTCTTCATTTAACAACCTTTCATAGTGGTGTTTCCAACTCTCTCTCATTAAATGCAAGTAAGCCATCATCCATGCAGACACACTCTTTCCTATGACATCATGATTCTGTCTTGCAACACGAAACACTTCAAATCTTTGGTCCTCATGGCGCAGAACACTGGCAAATTTTTTCTTAACTGCTTCCCCTCAAGCTAAGTAAACCTGTCTTCTAGCTTCCCTTCTGGCAATCTGATACAATTCCATGCTACCACTGTTCTTCCAGTCCTTCCAAGCCTGTTTCTTTTGTCTAACCACATTGTTCCACCACCATGTTACCTTGGATCGAGAGGGGACTTTGCACCATCCACAGATCTGATCAGTAGCCCTCAACAGGTTGTCCCGTAGAAAACTCCAATTGTTTTTCACATCATGTGATGCTATATCCCCCTCTATTTCGTCAAAAACTTGAGTAATACATCTCTAAATCTCTGTCCATTTGCAGGATCTTCTGGGCATCCATTTAGCCCTGATCCTGAAGTTGCTAACTACTAATCTATGTTGTGGGTTGCATTCTTCACCTGGGAAGGTTTTGGCATTTATAAGTAGCCGGCAAGGATGTAATCAATTTGACTAGTGTGTCCACCAGATTGGTAGGTGAATAGGTGACTGGTCGGTTTCCTGAAGTTAGTATTACAAACCATAAGATCATTTGCATTGCGGAACTTCAGCAGCCCGGCTCCCTCCTCAGTGTGGGAACCAAAACCATAGCCTCCATGTATGCCATGGAAGCCCCCTTCATGTTGTCCAACATGCCCATTGGAGTTGCCAGTCACAGAAAGAAGGTCCCTGTCATTTGTCAACGAGGTAATCTGCAAGATGGTGCCATAAAATTGGTCATGGACACATAAGAGGTGCATGTACATGTTAACACTTCCAATCAGTTAAGATCAGAAGCCTTGAGAGCCACAGCCTTGCATCAGGGCATTATTATTATTATTGTTGTTGTTGTTGTTAAATACAAGATTCTGTATAACATTTTTCTTTATTTTTTGCAGTGAACAAATTACAGCGGTTTTGTGCTTACCTCTTGCATCTCAGAAAAAGTAAGCCTTTCAAATTTATTTTAGTTTTCATTCATGCTGGGATCATGTTTAGAGATTTTCTTATTTACATGTTAATTGAATCATCAACTTTTTGTATTATTGTACAGCTCGATTAATGATTATTCTCACAACTAATAGGAATGGGGCGACTTGTGTTACAGTTAAGCAAGCTGAGGCAAGCCAGTCTTATGTGGAATTTAGGAAGTAGTGTTTCATAGATGCCCTAAATTCATTTGGTGTGTCTCATCTTATAACAAGATTGTGGTAAAGAGAAAAATATGCCATTAAGACTACTCTCATTTCTATTTCCATAACTAAATTCTTTTTCCCTATTTTTAACACTGAGGCAGTCTTTAGAAAGTTGCAAATAATTTCTTCCTTAGACATTAGGACAATTTTTGTTTTTTTTTCAAGACTGGAATATAATCAAATTAATTGTAATACATTAGTGGTTGTATTTTATTAAATGATGGAAGGTAAAGTTGATCCTGGAAGGATTATAGCTCGGAGCAGGAAAAGTTGAAACTAAACAGTATAAGAGTGTTTTTAGTTTGATATTCTATACACAGACTAGCATTGCCAACACATTGCATAAACATAAACAGCAATATTGATTTTTAATATTAACTAAAGGGCATGGATTTTGTGGGAGAGATGTTAAACTCTAAAAGAATTTACTTTTCTTGTGTTACATAACTGATCACCACTTAGATGCCTAATGTCAGAAGGTATGCTATAAATTTCTAAATTACCATCATCATTATTGTCTAAATAAACATTCACTTATTTTATTCTGTTTATCTATATATATTGTATCTATATTGTTTTCACAGAAGCATGCAAGGAGCTCCAGATTGGACTTGTGTAATAGTTGGCTTTTCTTCGGGATACATTCGTATGTACACAGAGGTAAGACATGATTACTTAGTATTCAATGATTAGATAGCTGACAAAGCTAACATTTGCAAGAAAAATTATACATGCTATATAAGTTGTACAATGCAGGGTTTTATATGGCACAGTGCACTTAGACGTCTATAATCAGCTAAGATAGCATTGTCTGGCAATCTAGAACTACCATTCTCATTGTGGTTATATTTGTGCACATTGTGCACAGCATATCTGTGTATTCTTCAAAACAAGCAACCAACTTCTAAGAATCTGTGACATCATGTTCAAGTTCAAAGTTACTTTTGCAAGTTGTATATACATTTGTGATCCCTCTCTATTTTTGGTATTGTCTTTTGGAACTATCAACTCCATTTTGAAACTAGCTGAGATACTTTCAATAACATCATGGTGCATTTCATTTGCCTTAAGTCTCGATGCACAATAGTACTAATATCCTTCCTGCCACAATCCATATTAACCCTTTTGTTACCATATTTCATCTGAAATAGATCTTTATTTCAGTGAAATTTATAAATAATTAAGAATGTGGTAAAATAACGTGTCATTATTAAGCTGATTTTTTGGAACATAAATCAGCATGAAATTTTAATTGGAAATTTTAATTTAGACCACTTTAAAATATGATGGTTGTAGCCTAGTAGCAGGAGTGGTCTCAGGTAGATTGGTGTTGAAAGGTTAATTCCTAAATATGCTAATGTCTTTCCAAGACAGAGAATTAAATGTAAGCAATAATACAGAATTTGTAGTTTGGGGGATGGTAATGTTTTTTTTTTTTTTTTCATTTTGTCAATTGACCACATGTCCTATATACTTGATCTTCACTTCAACTTTATTATTATTCTTACTTTAGTGCCCTTTACCTTAAATCTTTCATCACACATTCTGTGACCTCTTTTGTAACTCTCCACTCCATGTGTCTCCTGTTCTGCTTAGTCCATTCTCTAAATGGACTAAACAAAACAGGAGGAGATACATGGAGTGGAGAGTCACTGAAGAGGTCTCAGAATGTGTGACAAAGGATTTAAGAAGACCAAGTATATAGTGTATGTAGTTAACGGGGGTTAAAAAACATGACCCTCCCCAAATATAACAATATCTGTTTCAACATATAGTTTCACGATAGGAAACTTGCAAAACAAATACATAAATATAATAATATATTTACCTTTTATTTTTTTTATTTTATTCTCTTTTAACGTTAATTTTAAAAAATTTATATTTAATACTGTATTTTCTTTGTAGAATGGAACATTATTGCTATCACAACTATTGCATGAGGAACCAGTTCAGAAGCTGAAATGCAAATCCTATGAAGCACCAAGATATCTTGGGATGGCTGAACAGGTAGAGTTGATATTGCATTTCATTTACTGCATTGAATTTGTATTTTGGTTTGTGTATGCATAATTATTATCTTTTCTATGAAATTTCATTTGTGAAGCAAGTTCAGTTCTAACACCTGAATATACTTACCCATATCCTAAGTTTTTTTTCCCAATTTCTACTTTGGGAGAAACTATCATGTACTTCTGATTCAGTTGTCCAACTGTGTTGCATTTTATTTGAGCAAGTGACTTCTGCTATAGCCCTGAGCTGATCAAAGCCTTGTGAGTAGATTTGGTAGAGGGAAAGTGAAAGAAGCCCATCATGTGTGTGTGTGTGTGTGTGCGCGCATGTGTGTATGTTTATGTTTGTGTGTACTCTTGTCTGGACATCACATGATGATTGTAAACGAGTATCACCTTCATACAAGTGATGTTGCTTGTTTCCAGTCCCTTGTGTAAAACGAGTCTGGCCATAGGAAAATACTACCTTGCTTAGAAACAGGTGAGGGGTGGAAAAAGAAAGACATCTAACCACAGAAAATCTGCCTCAACAAGTCCATCTGTCTTACCTATGCAAGCATTGAAAAGTGGATATTAAATGGCGATTGGTATTAAAATAGTCATCCAACTCTAGAAACCAGGATAAATCAGACTGGAATCTGGGGCACCTCTCCTGCTTTATAGCTATGCTCAAACCGTGCAACTCATGCCAGCATGGAAATCAGATGTTTAAGGTTGATGATGATGATAGATGTATGTATATATAGTTAAAGATCGAAGCTCTATTCCTTGAAAAGGAAATATATTGAGATATGCATAATTACACTTGATTTACATGATATCAGCATGATAGATTATATTCTGTCCTGTAAAACTAGGGTTTATTTGAAGAATTTATATCACAAATAAGACTCTGGAAAATAGTACCATGCTCTCAACATTTTTGTTTCAATAAAGGAAGAGATGATAGAATAAACACATATTGCAAAGAAGATTTTTGGTAGATCATTAATGCCTATAAGTGAGCCAAAGTACTGTAACCCTATCTTACAGAAAAACTGCACAGTATTCCACATCCAACCCCAAGTGTATGCAAAAAATAAATAAATAAATAAAATCATGTCACCCTATTTAAAAAAATGCCTGAATTCCTCTTCATGGTATTTAAGTAACTGCAATTCTTGCCAAATTCTATGCTGCATATAACTACAATTCAAACAGTGTTACTGCTTAGAGTTGAAAACTGGAACTGAGAAACAAAGTTTAACCTTGTTTTGGAAAGAATTTCTTGCTAAAACCGCTCAAGTTTTCTTGCTTTGTTTTTCAGGCATAGTGGTACTTAATATCTCAAGTGGTGGTCAGAATTTCATAATTCTTATTTCTTATTATTTATTTGTTAATGATGTAATTAGAGAAACAAGACTTGGACTTAGAGAAACTAGAGCAACATTTTGGTATCATCTGTACACACTAGCTGTTTTATCAGGGTTTATTGATTCTGAAGCAAAGTAGAATTATCACATTGCATCAGTTTTGAGTATTGTTTGATATCCATTCATTTAAACCTACTACAGTCAAATAAAGTTGAGTGCAGGAAACCTTTAGGTGTGGATTTATAATCCTGGTTATTATAGATATATATTTTTAAATATCATCACATTTTTATAGAAATCATGCTTACACAATATACTTAAAGTAGAGAGGAGTAGTTGGGGAAAATTTATTGAAAATCTAAACATTTTTTGAAGTGAAATTTTGTTCATATGTATTATTATTTTTCAGCATGAAGAATTAATGATTCTTTACAAGAAGGCTTTCCTTACAATAGATGGATTCAGCTTGTTTCAGTCTTTACGAGCCTGTCGAAACCAAGTGGCAAGAGGTAAGTGCCAACTATTATGTATTGTTCCATAGCTATTTTTTAATGTTTCCTCAATACATTAGGCCTTAATTCTTTGGAATAGTATGTAGTACCGAATGCAAACCTGTCAAAATTATGTGACAAATTGTGTGAGTGTATGTTAGTACACATTTGTTTATAATGTATGTATATGCTGTATGTACCAGTATATAATGTGTCTGATGAACAAAACCACAAATTTGCTCTAAACTTTTATTTTGTGTTATACAAAGACAATAAGTTTTATACTTGTCACTAAAAATCTTTCTACAAATTAATGTAATACAGTTTTTAAAATATTTACTGTAATTCATTAATTTCTTCACTGCTATATTTCTGTTTATATCCCTGCTCATTTTTATGTCTTTTAATTCATGTAGACATAAGCACAGGCATGGCTGTGTGGTAAGAAGTTTGCTTTGCAGCTACATAGTTCCAAGTTCTGTCCCATTGCAAGGCACTTTGGAAAAGTGTCTTCTACCATAGCCCCAGGCTGACCAAAGCCTTGTGAGTGGATTTGGTGAATGGAAACTGAAGGAAGACCATCATGTGTGTGTGTAGTGTCTGTGCCCCACCTGAACTCACTGCACAATAATGTAAATATGTTCCAAAGAATGAAAGCTTGGAAATTTGTCCTAACAATGCTTTATTCTGTAGTGATTAGTTTTATCATGACAGGTTGACTAATTTACTTTCAGTTTGACTGTTTTAAAATAGGCATGTGTCTTTTCATGCTTGTTTTGGATTATATATCTTGTGTAGAAGTACGGGGGTGGCAGGGTCTCCCCATTTATATTTCAACATACTTTTTTTTTTCAAGTATTGTAGTTATATGTGTGGTTTTACCAATAGATATTAAATGTAAGACTGGAAGCGAAATATGATGTTCCCAGGTTTATATCAGAACACAGTTTTAGGATTACTGCAGATTTTTCTTTTCCATTTATAAGTTGGCCACCCTGCAAATGTTACATGAAATGTTTTGTGATTCTAGGAATGAATTTTATCTTTTATTTTTGCATCCAATTTTAAAACATGTTCAGGAAGTGAGTCAACAAAACAAAATTACTTGAAGATCTTTCAAATTTAATCAAATCTGTTGCTAATATGATAGT
Organism: Octopus sinensis; assembly: GCF_006345805.1. Lineage (NCBI taxonomy): Eukaryota > Metazoa > Mollusca > Cephalopoda > Octopoda > Octopodidae > Octopus > Octopus sinensis. Next base: position 63,840,420 of record NC_043007.1, on the reverse strand, counting down.
GTTGCTAACCTGTAGTATCGATCCTCTTGATCCTCATGCTTCTATTGAAAAATTTTTGGATCCTAAACCAAATTTAGGCTACAGGTTCAAGAGAAAGATAGCAGAGATGATTATCAAGAAGACTGTAACAGCCACCAAAGAAAATTTTTACTCTGTTTTTATAAAGAGCTCAAGCACCGTTTGCCAGAAAATATTAATATACTGAGGAATATCAAATGTTTTCAGTAGAGAATATTTTGCAGCATTTCAAAGAGCCAATTTTATCTGTCTTAGAAGCAATGCATTTAACCCTTCCGTTACCAACCTGGCCAAAACCGGCTCTGGCTCTGTAGTATAAATGTTTTGTTTTCATTAGTTTTTCATTAAAATATACCAGCAAACCTTAGTTGCTTAATGATAAGTAAGTTATTTTACTAAATTCATTGTTATATTTAAAATAATTTAAAGAAACACAGAGCATCTCAAAATAAATACAGTAACAAAAGGGTTAAATGAAGAAAAAAATTGCTTCAGTTGAAATTCAGTTTAATAGCATTCATTTAGTTAAATGGACAAATACAACCAATACTGAGGCATTCTGGCTGGAAGTTTTGGAATATAAAGAAGCTACTGGAGGAAATCCTTTAGAGATGTTGCAAATTTTGCCATTAATCTATTGACATTGCCAAACTCAAATGCAGAAGTTGAACGGTTGTTCAGTAGTATGGGTGTAATCAAATCAAAATTGAAAAACAAAATGCATCTTCCTATGCTTAGATCAATATTGTCTATAAAATATGGCTTGAAAAGATATGGCTCATGTTGCAAAAGCTTCGATATTCCAAAACACATAATTAACAAGATAGGGACCTTGAATGTATACAGAAGTCAAGACCTAGGCACTGCAGCTGAAAGTGATCAAATCAGTGAAATTCAAGAGATTATTTCTCAATGCTGAATATAATTAAAGAAAGTAAATAAAAATTAAGCTTTTTGATATAATTTGTCTTCAGCATTTCTTTTTTCTTAGTTTTGAGCATTTTTTTGGTATTTTTTTCTACTGAAATTTAGCATAAAATTGTGATTTTTAGTTGGCAACACTTGCTAAAGGGTTAAATATGAATATGTCTTCTTCAGCTGCTGCTAGTCATAGTGAGTCATTCCTGCAAGCTCCACCTTTAGCATACAAAAAATGGGCTTTCCAAGACCAAGACCAAATCTTCGACCAGTGTAGCAGAGGTAAATAAAAATGTATTTTTTTAAAGTTTTAATTGTATTTTACTGTTGCCTTTTCATTGGTAATGTAGATGGTTGAGGTAGTAAAAGGATAGATCTGATGTGTTACAGTATCCAATGATTGGCACTTCCTAATCTGTTTTCATCAAATTTTGCTGTGTTATAGTAAAACCCTGCATGATGCCTGCTGTTAGTTTACTGTAAAATAGTTTCTCTTTGATGCTTATTAAGGAAAAAAAAACACTTTTTGGATCAGGCTGTTAGAAAGGGAAAAGTATAGGGATAATATTTAGCAAACTTTGAAGCCAAGAGGTGCAGTATGTGCTTGCTAAAGTATATATATGTGTGTATGAATGAGGACAGTTGCATCAAGAGACGCCAATCTCTAATTGTAGCAGGAACCTGTGGAAAGGGTAGACCCAGAAAGATGTGGGACAAATGGGTGAAGAAGAACCTACAAATTTTGGGACTCACAGAGAAATTGAGAGGGGACTGAGAATCCTAGCAGTTTGCCGTGCATGAAAAGACATGCCAAGCTCAGTAAAAGCATGATTGCCCTTGCAACCCTTTCCAGCTGAGCATCCCTAATCTTGCAGGCTCATAAGTGCTGTTTCCACATAAAGGGCACCTATACTGGTGCTGCATACAAGCATCCAATACACTTCATTAAGTGGTTGGTGTTAGAAAGGGCATCCAACTGTAGAGACCATGCCAAAGCAGACATGGTGCCTGGGTAGCTCTTCAGCAGGCCAGCTTCTATCAAACTGTCCACCCCATACCAGCATGGAAAACAGACATTAAGTGATGATGATAATGTCTTTGAGAATAACCTGAAGGATAGTAAAAATGAGCGATACATGAATGAAAAAAAATTGAGAACTGAAGTTATATTGTGAGGTGAAAGAATTTTTATATTGTTTAGTGTTGAGTCAAACAAAGGCAGTGTAGCTGATGGCATATAAAAAAGTTGATACAAATTGTGTGAATCTCAGCCTGTGTGCCACTAGTAAATTCAGCAAACCAGGGATCTTTACAGTATTAGAAGAAAAAGCAAAGGCTGAATAGTATATCTGAAGAGAATAAATGGATTAACCATTTCTGAATATAATTGAAGCCCTGGTGGCTTAGAGGAGGAGGTATAACATCTTAAATGTGGAATCAATCTTAATTAACTTTGCTGAAATTTTATCAAAGAAATTTTGTTCCTTTTATTAGAGCTAAGATTTACTTTAGGATTTTGTGGCTATATGTCACTCGGCCAGTCTCAAGTTTGTCCTGTTATGAAGTATTGATTTTATACTTAAGATGGCACATATTGGCTTCAGTCACTGACATCATAGCTGCATTCAGAAGAAATTTATCCACATTATTAATAGCTTCTTTCTCATTAAAAATAAATTTCTGTCTTAACTCTGGCCTCTTGTTACCATTATAACTATAATGGGATTTTCTTTTCCCAGTTGCAGCTTACTACAACCCACCTCTGCATATATCTACAAACTTCAGTTGCCTCTTCCTTGATTCTCGCTATCTCTATTGAGTTTCTTTTTATAATTTCTTTATCCAATATACCAAATTGTTCATTTTGTGAATAATGACTGTTTTCTCTTCCCTTTCAATCCAAGAAAGTTCTTCCTGTGTTCTCCACAATGTACTTTCTTCCTCAAACATGATAAAACTTAAAATATTACACAGTAGAGTATATTCATATCCTGTAGAAAACTACCATCTCCTACAAAATACACATATTTGTTTAAAGTGAAAGTTTCTTTTTTTTTGTGTTATCAGGTATATGCAGCCCTAGTGCTTTTAGTCAAATGACAATTGCATCAAATGTGAAAGGATTTTATTCTGCTGTTCGTCTCTCACCACCTGCAACATCTCTTTATATCACATCTGGAAGTTTTCCATGTGTTGGATTTTTCTATGCTGAGGAAGTAAGATTCGTTTATAATATCTGATAACCTTTCTGTTCTATTTGTATTCTCTAATCCATTTGATTCTGTCATTTTTTTCTTCTATTTATAATATTTTCTATTGTGATTCATCTGGGGTTAGACATCATTATAAATTCTTAAAGCTCTCCACAGCTCAACTGTGAAATAGAATTGTTGCTAAAATTATTTTGTGAAGTATCCTCCATTTGAGCAAAATTCTTAACTGATCAAGTTGTAGCCAAACAGCTTCATCAGTTTCTTTAACTCATCAGCCAACAAGCTTTTGTATGATTGGTAGATGTAAAAGGTTTGATGGGTTGTTGGAATATTCCAAGTTATCCAGAATCAGTCTACAGTTATTCACCAATGAGATGCATGAGAAAGCTTTTTGGGAAGTGTCTTGTCAAAGACCACAATGCACTTCTTGCAATCAAATGCATACTCAGTAGTGATAATACATGAAATTGTATTTCAAGTTATCACAGTATACATAGGGTATTATAATAATATCTCACTGCAGTGTATGTGTCAATATATATAATAAATATATAGATGAAGGTCAGCTGGTTGCAAGTGCTTGCTGAATAGTTTTTATTTCAGTGATTTCCTTCTCCTAGATGGATTATCTTCACTACAACTAGTGAGCACCATCTACCCTTGACTATATTGGGTGACTGTTGACCCTCATCAGTTCCTCTACCCTTTAACGGTTCATCCTGTAGGATGTCCAAAATCACTTTCCTCAACAAGCAAGCTCAGTGAAGTTGCTGGTTTAGTTACCAAAGACCACACCATACAACTGGTTAATATATATATATATATATATAATATATATATATATATATATATATATATATATATAGGTTTGTTTCTTCTTGCTTGCACGGTTTGGACAAATATGTTCAGGCATTATTTTACAACCAGATGCCCTTTCAGACTCTAACTCTTACTTATTATTCAAGTAAGGAATCACTTACTCCTTATAGCTCAAAAGACAACAAGAGCTGAGGCATTTTTCTTTTTTGACAGAAGCTAAAGAGACCACTAGTCACACTTTCATACAAAATATGTCTGTGTATGCACGCGCACACACACACACACACACGCACGCACGCGCGCGATGGTCTACTCTTTGTTTCTGTCTAACACATTCTGTTAAAATTCTCTGATTGACCTGGTGCTATAGTACAAGACACTTGTCTAAAGTGTTGTGCAGTGGAACTGAACCCAAAACCACATGGTTGGATGGTAAACTACTCAACCACGCAGCCATGCTTATATTTAAAATGCATGAAATTGTTTTATACTATCACAGTTTACATATGGTCTTATACAACATTCTTTTGCAGTATATTATATTCTGACATATAAAATTGTATTCTGTAGTATCATTTTATGTGATAAGTCTTCTTTCATTAGTATGACTTCTCAGTTTTATAAAGCTGATCAGCTGAGAGTTTATGACAGTCATTCATTACCTAAAAGAACTGTAACAATATATAAGTCTTCATCATCATTTGTGTTGCTACAGTACCTTATTCCTGACAAGTTTTGTTATTATACCCCATCAGACTTTTTAAGCTCTTATTTGTTTTACAAAAAAATAATTTTTTTTTCTGTTGCACATACATGCAGATACACACAAAAATAAATTATAATCAAGCAAACAAACTACAGTACTTCTTATTTTCTAATCTTTTATTTCTAGGGAAGCATGCAACCCATCCTCTCAGATGTTGCATATGCTGTTGCTCACAAATTGAAGTCTGCATTTGTATCTGCTGCCAGGTAGATATTGATTTACAGTAATGTTTTTGCTTTGTGTAGCTGAACATTTAATATTCCTTTTATTCAGAAAACTGCTTTCTTTCATCAATAATCCACTCAATGATTTATTTTGCACCACCTGTATTACTGATCTTTACTTTTCTTTTAATATTATAACAATAATAGAAAGAGAGTAATAACATAACCAAATGACAGAACACTGGTTTCGATGTTTTAGGGTATCTAATGTCGCAATACAAAATCATTCTAGAGTAGAGTTTTCTTTTCTTTTGAAATGTTAAAATAGTTATTAATAATTTGGTTAAATCTGCACACATACTCTCTCTCTTGTACAATATATGTCTCAAGCTTACTCAAAAGAAATGACATTATTACTGTAACAGCATATACTCATCTGATCTCACAATTGCTACTGAGCTTCTTCTATAAAATCATTTCATCAGCTTTTTCCATCTATTTTTCAACCCAAATATTGACTCTTAATTTGTCTGTTGCAATAAACATCAGATATTAAACAATAGATTTAAATTGTATCACTTTAGAATGGATCTGATTCCTACACAATGCTCTGAACATGACTTTGAACAGATTCAATGAAATGCAGATGAACACTATATCAAACAGATTTCCTCGTAGCTTTCTGAGAACCTGGTCAGGGATCATACATATGTTAGCAGCATGGTAGGTGTTGTGATTTTAGTTTTGACTACGTGATTTTGATTGTCTCTATTGTTGTTATATGCCTGCACTGTGATTGTGCGGAGTTCTGTTCTGTTTGCAGACAACATGTTATTGTTATAAACCCAAACTCGAATATCAAATTTTAAAAGGTTTTAATCAACTAAAAATACAGTAATCTACAATACAAACAAAGATTGCTAAATTGTAGGCAAAACTAAACTTCAACACAATAACATTTTTAATACAGTGAGTTTCTACATTCTCGACTAACTAAAAATCAACGTTGAACATGTCGTCTGCAAACAGAACAGAACTCCGCGCAGTCGCAGTGCAGGCATATAACAGCAATCGAGACAATCAAAATTACATAATCAAAACTAAACTCACAACAGTAGGATTTCATGCAGCCTATTTACCACCGGTGTCTAACATTCACATTCACACCAATAGGCAATTTTGTCATGAGAAGCGAACTTACACCTTTGAAAAAAGTTGTATTGGCAGAGGACTTTTGTTTCCTGGCAGATTCACCCTTGTGAAAGGTGAGGTAAAATAAAGTGTCACATATACCACAAAACGGAAATGGTTAAAGATGCTTAATTCAGAGAATACTTGGGTACTGTTAAATTAGGGTCACATGGAGTCAGGATAGGACCCTTGTCAGAAATATGGCTATAACAGATGACTAATCTCCAGCTAAATATGCCAGTTTGGTGTATGTTACTCTATTGCTGACAATTACTATTTATAGTGGGGGACTTTGATTGTTTTACCCAGTCACTTAACCCTTTCGTTACCAAACCGCCCGAAAAAAATTTTGGTTAATGTGACCAAACCGCCCGAAAAAAATTTTGGTTAATGTGACCAAACCGCCCGAATTTACCTATTCATATTTAAATGAGAATATCAGAGCAAATCTTTTTAGTACATTCGTGAAAATACGTATTATACTTCGTAAAGAGTTCAACTACAGTTTTGTACAAAAATCGAAGTGTAATTTTAATTCCGTGAATTTTGGGAGATTTTTTTCCGAAATTTGTTCCTATTGTGTTTTCAAAATTTGTAATTCTGACAAAAAATGGATACGAATTTCATTATATCAAGCAGCGAGTCAGAATTCGAAGGATTTTCTACTGAAGACCTTGATAAATCTAACTCTATGACTGAAAAAAAAAAGCATGTGGTATTTGATAATGAATCTGATGTTTCATTTTCCGAAAGTGAAAACAGTGAATCCGACAGCGATAAAGAAAATGAATTGGCACCTGAATGGAGTGAAAATTTAAAAACTGGTTTCTTTCGGTGATTTTTCTGAAGAAACTGGACCAAGCCACAGACTTTCCCAGAAGAGTAAAGCCTTAGACTATTTCTTTTTACTTTTTCGAATGAGCCTATTTGAAATCATTACGGTGGAAACGAACCGTTACGCTAAATGTAAACAAAACGAAAGAAAGGATAGTTAGTGGTTTCCCATAACCTTAAATGAAATTAAGACTATTTTGCCATAAATATTATTATGGGTATCAGAAAGTTACCCAGAATAACAAATTCTATTGTAAAATTTTGTTGTATACCCAATTGAATATTAGCTAATAACCCATTTTCTATAGCGATGTTTGAACAAAATTTTAATAATTTTATATTTTGTTGAATTTACCTATATCTACCTGCAATTAGAGTCACTTTGTGACAAAAATTATAGTATAGAATTGGTTGAGAACATTTCATTAAATTATCTTCCAAAATTCACGTTAATATATTGATAAATAAAAAAAGTTATAGTTGTTTAATGAAACCAGACTAAATTTAGGATTATGTTAGAAATTAATTGAAACACAAATGTATTTTGGTCAGAAATATAGTAACGAAAGGGTTAAGCAAAGCTAATAGTTTCAAATAGATGTACAGAGCCTTTAGTATCAAATCAATGTTGCATAGAAAGTTTAATTGAATTGATATGTTGGAGACTATGCCATCCTATTTGTTTTCACTTTTCTTGCCTTCACCCTGCAACTCCAGGACGGAGATATACATAATCTCGGTTGTATCTTTTCCATTCTGAATTACTGTGAAGCCATGTATGTACTTTTACCTGCGACTAACCTGTCTTCCTTATAAGTGAGATATATCATGTATTTTATTTGTTACATATGCTACTACAGTATTAAACAAACAAAAAAGATAGTTTAGATTCAGTTACATTTTATTACATTTTCTTTTATTATTATTTTGTTGTTGTTTTTACTTTCTACTTTTTAATTTTTGTTTTAATTTTCTATTTTACAGTGGTTTGCTCGGATTTGGTTCTGAGAATAAAGAAAAAAGGAGACCTAAGATTGAACCAGCAACCACACTACCATTAAGGTAAGGCTAAGAACAAACATCTGCAATACTATTGTAATTGGATTAACTCTTCTGTGCTCGTTTTGTTTTGATATTTTTTTCTTTTACTGGTTGGATAGTTATTTTAATGTGGATATCTGTGTTATTGTTGCTATTGAGTAGCTCTAGTCTACACATCTTGAACATACAAGGTAACAACAATTAGTTTGGAGTGATTTACATAACTGCCATCCTCTATGTGGTAATTCAACTTGCCGGAAGTAGCAGACAAATTCTTTAATTCACACCATGCTGTCTTTAAAAAAAATGAAAGGACACATCAGCCAATGTAGTCCAAGAAATACAAAAAGACATGGCAATAATGACTGAAATGCTTTGTATTGAGATTAAATAACAATAACTGGATGTGTCATATCAAGACTTCACTGCATGCTGTTATGTTTTGATATGTCCAGAGATTTAGATTTGGGCCAGGGAAATTAACTCAATTGGTTTATGCACTCTATGAATTACCTGATGACTGACATCAGCGACTCAACATGTTTGGCTGTTGTGAAACAATTTTGATTTACACATGTTTGTATTTCATGTTTGTCTTTGTTAAGTGGAGGGACAATAAACTTAGTTAAGCTGTTTTAATAATCTAGTGTTTTATTAGTGCATTTAGTTGTTTTGTCAGTGATTGGATATGTCATTACATAGATTACATAATTTGGGAGAGGCCATAGCTAGTTCTAACTATAGTTGCCAAATCTCTGGAAATTGTCTGTCATAATAGAAAAACAATGATTGTAAAGTAGAAATAAATTAGCTTTTAAAATATTGATCTTTTCACTAGGGGAGCCACTCTTAATAATTTTGAATATAATGGGGTTTTTTTTTCACTGAGACACATCAAATTTAGTTTGGAAAGGACTGAATTCCAGTATGTTATTGGTGCTTATTTTATCAGCTTGAGTGGAATGAAATATAAAAATGATCCTGGTATAATTTTAACCTCAAAATGCCAGGTTATATAAAACACCAGATTAAGTAAAATGCCAGGTTAAATAAAGTAAAGTATTTATATTCTGTTTTATTTAATGTTTAATCTAGAAAAAACAACTTTTAGTAATGTCCGGATAAAACATTATTTGTTCCACTAAAATGCTTGACAATAGAAATGGGTATTTAGCCATACTGTTGATCACAGTACGCTTTTGACCAGGCAGCTAGATCAGATCTTTGGGAATTCTGCTTCAGATACCATATAGCAGTGGATAGGGATCACTGGGGATATGTTGTAAATACTTAACCAAATGAAAATAATGGTATTTATAATTGTAATGCTGCATCATTTTCCATTACTTCTCTCTCTCTCCCCACCTGATTTATTTGTTTTGTCTTTTTAGTCTCTTTATACTGTATTCAGTGTCTTTTTATTTTTACAGTCTTCATCATCATCATTGTCAGCATCCTTTCTACTTTATTTGTTTTTTTTATTTCTTTTTCTCTATTTTCTTCCATCTTCTTGACTAATGCTACAATCATTATTCTCCATTTCATTTGCAGCTCTTGTTGTTGAATTAACCTCTTCACACACCACTCCTGCTAGCAGTATCTAACAGATACAATATACAACTACATTTTTAACTGTTAAACAGAGTTAACATGATAATCCAAGTTGAGTTTCATTTGCAGGTTTGGTTTGCCAGATAAAAGGAGAATTGGAGAAAGTATTGTATTGTCTCCTAACAACAAATATGCTGCTACAACAGATAGCTATGGACGTGTGATACTTCTTGATGTACAACGAGGCATTGGTATTCGAATGTGGAAAGGTTAGTTCATAGAATCTTAAGTGTAATAAACTTTATATTATTACTGTCCCATTCTATATGTGTGACCGTCTCTCTCTCCCTCTATATCTATCTATCTCCCCCACTCTCGTACAGAATCTTATTTTTGTTTCCATTCTATGCTGCACAGCACTTCTGTCCTTGGCTGCTGCCAGTAACATTTCAAGTTTCCTATAAAAGGTTACTATCTCTTCATTCAAGTCTTCTCCATCACTGGAAAAAAGATATTGTGAATTGTCTCCTACAAACCTTCTCTCCATGCATCATAGTCAATTCAGATAGCAAGAGAAAGATTTGATTCAAGTGCTTGACTGGTACTTTATTTGTTGATCCTAGAAGTATGAAAGAAAAAGTTGACCTCAGATGAGTTTGAACACTAGAATACAAAGCCAGAACAAACATTGAATGCTATTCTATCTAATGCTCTAACAACTGTTCCAATTCAATACAAAAAAAAAAGAATTTTTACAAAGACATCAGTTTTCAGATTTAAAGAGGTGATGTGACTTTATCCGATTTTAATTTCTAAATAGAAATATTTATTTATGAAATCAGTGCATTTAGAGAGAAAAGCTTAATAGCTTGAGTGAAACAGTTCCAAGTGGTAACAGTGGTGGCAGCTGTGTTAGTAAGCCAAACCTGTAATCAGACTGATTTCAACCAAGAAAAATACAGATATAATGTGTCTTTTTATTTTTTCCACTAATCTAGTTGTCTTTTTGATAAAGTAAAACAATATCTTCTCTAGAGTTTTAAAATGATGTCTAGGGTCTTTTTTTTTTTTTTTGTGGCGTGATATAATAATTAGTCAAGTCAGCTCAGAGGATACTTCTTGCTGCTATCAGAATAGATTCTTTCTGATTTTATGTTTAATTCCTGCTTATCTGAATCTGAACTAAAATCCATACTGTTGAGTTTTGTACACTATTTCAGGTACCCTGGTGACATGAAAGTAATAGAGAATATAAGCTTGTTAATAATTGACTGCTGTAAGGGTAATGTAATACCAAAAATAGTAGACCACATAACTAAATACTTTTCAGTATTTAGTTGTCATTTGCAGTTTGTTGCAAAAATTGTGGCCTTTAGTTAATAATGAGCTCTTGTTGTCTAGGAAGTGCTTATATTTGAATATGTGGTTTGAAGTGAATATAGTGCAGGCATGGCGGTGTGATTAAAAACTTCATTTCCTAGCTATTTGGTTTTAAATTCAGTCCCATGCATGTCACCTTGGGCATATGTCTTCACTTTTGCAAGGGAATTTGGTAGACAGAAGCTGAACGAAGCTTGTCATATATATATGTGTATGTATGTGTAGGTGTGCATCTGTGTTTGTGCACTCTATAACAGTTGCTACAGACAGTGTTATTGTTTGTTGGAGAGATAATAATGTTATGTATCAGAGGAAATTGAGTGAGGAAGTCTAGTCAGTATTATTGAAGACTGAATGTGCAAGTCAAGATGAGAATGCAGGCTTTGCTATTAATGTCATCATAGAGAAATTCAGCTTCTATGGATTGTATCAGAGTTATAGCAGCACTTTGTACCATATTGGCAAGGTTAACTTGTCAGAAAACAGTAAGAATCAACAAATTTGGTACAGTGATTGTATTATATTGTTTACTTACTTTACTTTCATTTAGGCTACCGTGATGCTCAAGTTGGTTGGGTGCAAGTGAAAGAAGAGAAAAGCCAATGTACCAACCCTCAGAAAATGCAGCGACTTGCTCAGTTTTTTGTTATATATGCTCCAAGACGAGGTATCCTCGAGGTATGATGTATAAGTCATTATTTTCATCACCATCATAAATTTGATACGCCATCCAATTTTCCACTGTATGAGTTGATTGAGTCTGCAATATAACAATTTTCAAGATTCTCATTCTTGAACCTTGATAAATTTCCCCTAGTCTTTTCCTTAGATCTTCAACACAAAGATGATCAGGCCATCTTTGTAGATAGAATCTCTTCTTTCCTAACAGACTGCTCCATCTTTACTTTTTTAATCATTGCCATTATTTATCTTCTTGTTTTCACACACTGATATGGATTGTTTGGATCTTACAGCATCTTGTCACTCATCACAATTCTTTGTCTTCTTTGTACTCCCTCTGTTTCTCAAATTTATGCCACACTGATAAACCATACCATACCTAGGTTATCCCATTACAATCATTACTATATCACATCACACTTCTGACACTCACCTCATTTAGTAAGGGGATAGATCTTTTTGTGACTAACAAGGCCATTTCTTCTCCAACTTATTTCAGTCACCACAAACTGTAGACACTATGCCACTTCTGCAATCACCAATAAAATTTCTGAATATGTATTTAAAAAAGGCCAACTTTATACAATAAATTGAAACTATTGTATTGAGTCAAACACAGTAGCACTACACGAAAAGGTGGATTGTGTAGTTGCTGACCAGGTTGATGGGCATGTCTGTGGATTACTATAAAATATTTCTATAAATACTTTTATGTCACCACATTGTTTTGCTCTAGAAGAGCTGGCTGCTTGTGCTGTTCAACAAAATTGGTATGAATTAAATCTTAAAAATTATTACATAGTGCACAACAGAGCATATGAATTAATTACAAATAACAAATCTATATACATACGCATGCGCACACACACAGAACAAACATGGTTTTAATGCACTAATCACAATCCTTTAAGTATTGATTTATGTTTTCTCTTGAAATTATAATCCCCAAACTGTTTTACAGCAAAACTAGTGATAGTTTCTACTATCGAATTAATTTTTTATCTTGTACAGCCAGCTGTCACTTGTGAGCAAGTAGGACTTGGTAACTTGTATCATGCTTTCACTAATTGTTTTAGGTGGTTATGTAATCCCAAGTAGACATAGACACACTCTCAGTCTCCTCACTCTCGATCCAATGGAACATGTTGGATGTAGCAGCTGGTCCACCACCCTGACTGGTGCTCATTTTCAACTAAGTATTGGGTTGACAACTAAGTTCCTGCTGTTTTTTTTAAATTTGGAATTTATTGGATTTTTAAATTTTGGAATCTGTTTTTCGAGAATTCTGTTTTTGAATCCTTTTGGAATCTATTTTGTTTTTTGTTTTTTTTTCTAGTTAATTTTAGCTAATTTTTGTTTATTTTCAAATCATTAAAATGGAATGTCAAATTAAGGAAAACGAGCATTTTCGCCACCTCTTTTTTAATTTTAATCAAGGTTCTAAGGCCGCAAAAGCTGCTCCCAACATTTGTGCTGTGTAATGGAGAGGGTGCCATAGCTGAAAGAACCGCTCGTGATTGGTATGCCAAGTTCAAAACTGGAAATTTTGACCTCAAAGACACACCTCGTTCTGGCCATCCAGTTGAGTTTGATGAAGAGCAATTAAACCAACTTTTGCACGAAAATTCTCGTCAAACAACAAGGGAACTGGCAGAGAAAATGAAATGCTCCCACACTGCTATAGAGAAGCATCTTCACTCAATGGGAAAGGTTCAGAAGTATGGAGCATAGGTTCCACATGCTTTAAGTGACAACAACAAAAATCAACGAACCACAATCTCCGCTGGTTTGTTTGCCTCATCACCACTCAACTCATGAACACAAGCAATGATTTCTTTACCGAATCTTTACTGGCAACGAAAAATGGTGCCTGTACATCAATATGAAGTAGCATAAGGAATGGCTTAGCCCCGGTAAACAAGCAACACTGCATGTGAAACAAGACCTTCCTCCACATAAAACAATGTTGTGCATATGGTGGGACTGGGAAGGGATTATCCATTACGAATTGCTTGAACGGAACCAAACAGTTAATGCGGAACTCTATGTTCAACAGATGGAACAACTCAACACGGCTATTCAAGAGAAAAGACTTAATCAGCAGCATGGAGTTCTACTGCACGACAACATTCACCCTCATATCGCCAATATGAGCAAGGAAGCCATTCAAACACATGGCTGGGAAGTGGTACCACACCCACCGTGCTCTCCTGATTTGGCATCAACAGATTTTCACCTCTTTCTATCTCTTTCAAATGCTATGTGCAGAGTTTCGTTCAATACTGATGCAGAATTGAGAGCTTGGTTGGATAAATTTTTTTGAGTCGAAATTGGGTGATTTCTATCAACAAGGTATTGAACGTCTTGAACATTGGGAAGAAATTGTAAACAACAAGGGTGAATACATTATTGATTAATTAGTTGTTATTTTTTATTAAACCTTTTAAAAAATTTAAATTTTAAAAAACGGTGGGAACTTAGTTGCCCACCCAATACATTGAAACAATGTGAAATGAAGTGCTTTGCTCTTCATTTCACATTGCTCAAAATGCAATGTGCTGCCTGGTCCTAGAATTTAGTCCACAACCTTATGATCCTAAGTTGAGCACTTCAGTTTCCTCATATATTATTTGCCAAATCTACAACACCAAGTAATTTATTTTGGGTATTAACTAATTTATAAATAGTCAGGCTGAGAGCACTTGTATGTTTCCAACTACATCTATGCTGAATGAAACCCAAACAGGTTGTAAGCACAATTCTTTCATTGTTAGACTCTTATTTCTCTTGATCTGCTATAACCTTCAACTTATTTTGTGTAAATTTAGAAATAATTTTATTATATTGAATTACTTGAAGACATTGATTCTATCAGCTGTTTCAGAAAGATTATGAAATGTACATACACATTGTATATTGACAACAGGAATTATTAATTTAATTTACACTTCATATTGTTAATCATTTTTGTCAAAATGTTTAAATAAATTAAGAGAAATTGAAGTTATTTTGACATTTACTGAATATACAAACTCTGCAGCTCATAAGCTCCCTATAAGGTTTTGACTACACTTTACACATTATGATCTAACTGTTAAACTTTTCCCACACAATATATTATAATTATGTGGCCCCTCTGCTATATTATACACACTAGAAATCAAACAGTATGATGGAGTATGCTGAATGTTTACAGACTAAGGTTGAATGAAGAATGTTCAGTTTGCTGTAGCTAACTCAACAAATCAGCAATAGTTATAAAAAAAAATATTTCTATTTTTATTTTTTATTTTATTTTTTCACAGGTGTGGACTGCTGTATATGGTCCAAGAGTTGCTGCATTCAATGTGTGTAAACGATGTCGCTTAATATGTCAAGGGTATGGTATGATGGGACTGAACAATGTCACAAGTCGAGATACTAAGACCAAAACATTCCAGATTGCTCTTGTTGATACAAATGGCTTCATTAAAACAATAGATGTGCCTTTTCATCTTGCTCTCAGGTAATTTGCATTTTCTTCTGTTAAAATTTATATAAATTCACAAGCACATTCATCTTGTATATTCTTCAGTTTGGCTATTCATTTTTACCTAGGTACACACATAGAGAGAGACATATGTTGAAAGAATACATGTCTACATGCACCACAAAATATCGTGTCTGCTAAGCACGTGCCTACACAAATGTACACCAAAAGTTGATTGGTCCTTGTGTGCGTCCTCACATACTGCAATGTCTTCCTTTGCAGAAGACTTTATATAACTTGATGTCGATTTGAAGTTGCATGCTAAATATAAAATACTATACATATTAATGTGTTGTATATTGTGTGTTTTAATTGTTATATGTTATTATGTATAATATATTATTTTTATGCATGCATATGTGTAATAATAGCTGATATAGATATTGGTTGGTTGATTGGTTTCTCCTGTCCTACTTTATATTATATAAAGAAAGGAAGCGTGAGAGTAAAAGAGAGATACAGGGAGTTAATATAAGAGTTGCAAGATGAGAGCTTACACTAGGCTTAGTTGCAGATAGTGAGTAAACAAAAACACTATACACAAACACAATGTGAAAAACAAAAAAACCTACTATAAAGTACAATAAAATTATTTAAAAAACTTAAAATATTTGAAAAAATATATATACCTTACCTGTTATTAGTCTGTGGGGAAAGAAGATATTTTTAATCAGCGCGTTGATTAAAAATATCTTCTTTCCCCACAGACTAATAACAGGTTAGGTATATATATTTTTAAATACGTTTTTTGAATAATTTTATTGTACTTTATAGTAGGTTTTAAAATGCTTATATTATTTTATTATTATATAGGATATAACTTTCTATGTGTATACCAGACAATAAGGTTGTCCTGAAATAGGAGTTGCAGTTCTATTGGTAAAATCCCAAATTTGTAATAATATATATATATTAGGGGTACTGAAAAATAATGTTACCTTGCCAAGCAAATTGTCTGATGTCATACCACAAACAGTTTACAAGCCAATAATAGGTGTCCTTGCAATCAACTAAAAAGTATAGAGTTAATGTAGAAATGTAGTGTGTGTATATGTGCTATGTCTGACTGCCCATGGAAAATGAGGCTTCCAAAGGTGGTTTAACAAAATTTGGATTGATACCTATCCAATATTTTGAATGAGTATTGATCAGGAAGACCAAATGTTCTGAATAATGACGCAGTGAAAAGAGCAATTTAAGAGGATCTGCATCAAAATATCAGAGACTTAATCCTTAGGCTTAGTAAACCTTGGTCCACTGTGCAAGAATCTCCAACAGAATGGGAAAGTGTATAGAGAAAGGAAGTGGATTTCCCCCCATGAATAAAGCAATGCTTTTAACAATTTGCTAATCAGGAATGAATAAACCCCTTTTTCTTAACTGAATTGTAATAGGTGATGAGAAACAGATATTCTATGTCAACAATAAGCATAAGTAGCAAGTTCCAACACTCAAACCATATCTACACCTAAAAAAAGATTTTGCTGTGCATTTGTTAGAATACTATAGGCATTGTTCACTTTGAATTATTGGAACAACAGAAAAGCATCACTACAGAACTTTATTGTCAACAACTTAAACATGCCAATCACATTCTGCTCAAAAAACAACTAGTTCTAGTCAACAGAAAAAGGGTCATGCTGAAACATGATAATACAAGGCCACATTCAGTGAAGCTAACCCATCATCATCGTTTAACGTCCGTTTTCCATGCGGGATGCCCTTCCTAACACCAACCTCTCTGTGAGTGTAGTGTGTGCTTTTTATGTGCCAGCAGCATGGGGAGCCAGTCGGGACAGGGTGGGGCTAAAATGAATTCATTAGGCTGGGAAGCTCCATCTCATCCTCCACTTATACAGGTCTTTTCAACATTTCATCAGTGGAAAAGCATTCAGAAGCAGGAAAGTGTTCAAACAGCACTCCAAACATTTTCCTCTTTCATCTTCTCAAGAAACTGATTGTTTTTTTTACTAATGAATAAAATATCTGATTTCAAGGTGGGGAAATATTGCTAATGATAGCAATTATGCTTTGAATGAAAAAATATATTTACAATGTTTTATGCTGATTTGAATTCATTACATGAAATGCAACATTGTTTTTCAGTACTCCTAATATATAGATATATATGATACATGTGTACCTGTGGTTTTTCATCTTATAGTGATAAAAGCAGCAAAAGGGCTCGTGACCTTCATCTGCTTAAGAAACTGAAGACTCTTTTAAAAGAATGTAACGAAGAATCAGGTAAATTCCATTGTTTATATTTATCAATATATTGATTTGTTCTCTTTTACATATAATGTTTTTTTTTACCAAATTCTGTATATTTTATTTTTTTCTTATATTTCATTAAAGGTCACTGGTTTATTTTAACAATCATGACTAAGATAATACTAGAATACTGCCTTCATAAATTGTTTCTTAAATTTATTTTGACCTTTTACCATACTTTCAGAGAAGTTGGTGGGAAAGTTATTTTTATATACCATGGGCTTCTTTCAGTTTCCATTTACCAAATCCACTCACAAGGATTTAGTCAGCTCAGGCCTTTTGTAAAAGATGTCTGAGGTGCTATGCTGTTTAGCTGAACCAGAAACTGCTCAGTTGCAAAGAGAACATCTTAACTATACAGCTATGTCTGTGCTTAGATTATAAAATGTACAGCTTACTTCAGAAGTAAAGGGGAATAGTCTGAAGGGCAGTCAAATGGGAAAGTGACTTCTTGTAATCAGTTGCTGTAAAGGGGTCATCTAGAAATTATAATGGAGAAAATACTCCTACAATGAACCACTAGTGTATAAAAAATAAACAAATAAACTTCATTTTCAACACCAAAGGTGTTGTGTAGAAGTTCTTTGTGAAGAAACAAATTATACATAAATGCATTGTTACAAAAGCTAAAGTAAGAATCTTAATGCAGTAGATGTGATCAGAGTACTTTCCAATGTCACAAAAACAATTGACTGCTGCACAACATTGAAGTTTATAACTGAATTTTGTAAAGTTTACTTAGTGTTTATGAAGTTGAAGGACATCAGAAGAGATCATTTGGGGTTTGATGATAGAAAAGCAGGTGTAATGAATGAAGGTTACAAACCAAGATGCAAAATTTATTGATAACTTAATTAGAAAATTTGTCATGTAAAGGGTCTATAAAAAATTCATTTGTAATTTAATTTAAAAGTTTGTGGAAAGGAGAGCTTATACTAAAAAATGATTTCAATTCAGTTTTTAATTTAATCAAATTATTTGTATTTCATCTGATTCAAGAAGGGATTAGGTTTTAATTTGAATGTGAATGTTCAGCTTATCCTTATATACACAGGAGGAATCTATGTATGTATGCTGTTGTCATATATTGTGATAAATTATTGTATTGTCTTTTAATTCAGAGAGCTTGAAATCGACTGTGAAAGAGACACTTTTAGACATGAAGATTTCCAGTATTGCTCAACAAGTAAGTGTTATTTTTTGTTATTTTGGTTTTTTATAACATTTTTTCTTTGTCTTATTTTGTAAGTTTGTAAACAATTTCAGGTCAGTATTCTTAAATAAAAGAAACAAATTATTTAAATATCTATAAATAACAAAAGTAGCAACTTTTTTTTGCAGTTACTTATTCTCATAGGTTAAATTAGGATGACTTTTACATAAAATATCAAGCTGTGAAGTATGAGATATGAGAAAATTAAGGTTGTTAAATGTTATGTTCTTGTTCTTCACAGTGGATTTAATACAATTAGTGAAATAATTCTAGTCAAAAAGACAATCTTTGTGTTTTAGAAAGAATGAAGTTATTTCTTAACTGATTTTTTGATTTCCTTTTGTCTCACTTCAGGGAGTTGAGCGAGTCTTGAATACAAAATACTTATCAACAGTAACAATGCAAAACATCATAAGAGGCTGCATAAATCAAATGAGTGGTAAAGGTAATTACACCTTTATTACATCAGTTTCTCTGAATTAGTTTTTACAAGCATTGCCATCTTTTAATAAATAGTCTTTTTCATGAGTTTATCCATCTATCCATTCTCCACTATTCCTGAGAGAATCCTCAGGCACATTCTCTTTAGGATCTTATCAGAAACAACTGCCATTACACTTTCCGGCTGGATTCCCAAGCATAACCAACTGAGTCTATGGATATAATGCAACCATCTCAATCTATGTCTATTTCTAAGTCTCCTGCTAGTTGGTGCAGCTAGAAAAATTCATCTTGCAATTCATTCCTGTGACTTTCAATTCACACATCCATAGTACCAGAGCTGTGACCTGGCTTTGAGAGACTCCCTGATCTCCAAGCTACACACCCTTTTGAGTAACATTACCCAAGAAATCTTTCAGAGGAATTCTATTTCGCCCCTCTGTATTTGCAGTTGTACTCTTTCAGTCATTACCCAACATGAATTTATTGCTTATTAATCAATACCAATCTCATGTTGATCATGCCAATGGACTGTTGGATGGAAAAGAGAATCCACTGATACTATTGGATTAATCAGGTGGTTTGCAATTCATCAGCTTCATAATTTTTAATTTATCTCTAATATATTTTCATCTCCTGTTCTTGGCAACTCTTGCATAAGTTTAAAGATTATTCTAGTTTTTTTATATTTCTAACTGTTCAAGAAACACACCTTGTCACTGAATAAAATCTTATCCCACCGAAAAGGTTTTGCTATCCACAAACATCTTTTTAATGTAATTAGTTTCCAACTTAATTTTTCTCTTGAGTGGTTAATTGTAGGAAAAAATGCATTAATTTGTTAAAGTATGTCTTACAATATGCAAATATCCAAATTTGAAAAAAACTACTCCATTCATGATAGTATGAAAAGAATTATTGTGAAGCAGTTTTTTTAAAAATAATTTCATCTTGTCATCATCCAACATCCATTTTCCATGCTGGCATGGGCTGGACAGTGTAACAGGAGTTGGCCAGCCAGTGTACTGCACCAAGCTCCAATTGTCTGTTTGGCATAATTTCTACAGCTGGATACCCTTCCTACACCAACCACTTTACAGTGTACTGGGTGCTTGGGTGCTTTTTATGTGGCACTAAATAATATATCTCATGATCTTTTGAATAAATCTTGTAATCTGAATTCACTTTTAGCCATCATATTGGAGTTTGAAGGAACATCATTCATGAATTATAATGTTTTTTCTTCTTTACAGCTGAAGAAGCTCTTGACATCGACAGTCGCCTCTTCCTGTTGTTCTGTCAGTCTCAAAACCAGTTACTGCGCACATATAGCATGCTTGATAAAGCAAAATCTACATGTTATGAACCAAAACCTATCAGTAATGTAGAACAGGTAATTAAAAATCTTTTGATTTTAAATCTATTTTCATTTGTTAACATAAATGCAATGCATTATTTCCAACATGGATATTTGTGTATGAATTATTTGAGCAATAGTTTTCTTCCTTTTGTTCATAGCTTACTATTATAAGCTCTTAGTTGGGAGAGAGAAATAGATCTTCAAATCACACATTTCCGTCTTATAGAAAGTTAATGTATATTACAATCCATACACCTACATACACTATTTGAAATATACTGAGGCAAAGTGGCTGAGTTCCTTTCAAGTGTTGGGCCTCACGGAGGCAATGACCAAGAGCTTTGGCATTATATCGAGCTTGAGAAGAAGGCCTATCAAGCCAAGCAAAATCACAGACATGGCAGATGCACAGGGGATAAAGAACAATTGTGCTTACAAATGATAATTCTCCGTTTGTATAAAATCTCTTACCAGACCTTGTTGGTGATTTTGTTCACCTCTCTCTCTCTCTCTCTCTGTTTTTAAAAGAATTCTTTTTTTTTTCTTCATTTCGTAGCACTTAATGAATATTTTATCTGCAACAAAATCTGAAATAGAGCATGTGCTCCGGCAACTAATTGCCTATGATGCACCCAATAACTTCAACACTTCTGCAGTCCAGTGCACTGTTACATTTGAAGAACAACCAATGTCAGTGACCAACTTCCTTAGTTGCTTTGAATATCCACTACATCGTCAGGAATCACAGACAGATAGTTCACAATCCTCACCATCTCCCTCAACTCTTAGTGTAAGCTCTTCTGGTGGAAATTTACCTATTGTGTCCAAAATCAGAAAAATTCCAGAAGATAAGAAAAATGCACTTTGTAAGTATACAACATTGCCTATCATTTTCTTTCTCTTCACTTTCGCATTTTTGCCTACATCTAGAAGTTTTAGGAAAAAAAAATCTACTTCAGTGCTCTGTAGTTCTATCCCCCTCTTAAAAGGTTGGATGTGTAAGCTGAAGGTGTTCAGGATCAACTTTGTTTTCATTCCTCTGAAGTTAGCTATTGTAAATACCTTAGTTTTCATTCATTTTATTTAATTTTTTTCCCTGCTAGCTTGGGTTGATGAATACTTACTGTAGCATTGTTTTACAGCCAGATACCTTTCCTGTTACTAACACTTACCTGTTTTTTCAAGTAAGGGGTTTTTGATGTAAGGGTTCAAGTAAGGGATTTTTGATGGCAAGTAATAACTTCCATCAAAAATTCAGAGCTAGAGGGCAATTTGTTGACAAGGAATGTCAATATAACATTACTTTTTACTCAACTTTTACAAGTAACGAATCAGAATGTAAATATTCACACACACATAGGATTTTCATAGTTTCCACCTACCACTTTCACTCACAAGACATTGGATGACCAAAGGCTACAGTAGAAACACTTGCTTAATGCTTGTATAAGTAACCCTTTAGTATTCAGATTACTCTGTCAAATGTAATGCTTATCTATTCACATTATTTTGAATTAATTATGCATTATCTTGTAGCTTTGAGATTTCGATGATGTGATTCTTTAGTTTTAGAGTGACATTTTAGGGTAGATATGGGAGGCCAGATCTGGCTAGTTTAAACATAAAACAGTTAGAATATATGGGCTGGATATGGCTGGTTTAAATGTTAAAGGGTTAAGTAATTACTGTTCTCTGTATCATAACTCATATTTATTGAACGGTGTTGGTGATTCCCAAAATCCATTGGGATTTAGAGGAATCACTGAAGACTTTATGTAGTATATATATAATTTGTAGGGCAAGTTTGCTTACCAGAGCTAATCCTTTTCCAAGCTATACTTTCTAAATCAGTTGAATTTAGTATAGCATCATTTTTACAGTTCTGCTGATGATTGTGGAAAAGTTAATAAGTAAGACAGACACTACCAAACAAACCATTGTGATATGATGGAAAATTTCATTTGTGCTTTGCTTATGTAGAAACTATTTTCCCCATTAACAGTTGCTATTCAAAATTATAGATAAAGTAAAGTAATGGTTTCCAATGATGTACAATGTTGTCTGTTTATTGGAAGGATTTCTTTTATAAAAAGATGAAAAATGACACTAAAGAATCTCATTCATTTGTATGCTGCTTATAGATCTCCATCTAAGTGTTAATGATTTCTTTCATCAAAACAAGGCCACAAATTTATTGTGCAGTATTGTAATCAATTGAATTGATCCTAATAATTTAATTGGTGCTTATTTTATCTAATCCAAAAGGAGTGAGAAGTCAATCCCCTTTAGATTTGAATCACCATAAAAAATATCAGCTAAACACTGTAAAACATTTAGATCACTACTCTATTACATCTGTTAATCAACCACCTCACATTTACATTACTAATAACCAGTACCCTAAGCTATGTAACACAATGTCCATATAATAATTGATAAAAATAGTCACCATGTAAAAAGCACCCAGTACACTCTGTAAAGTGGTTGATGTTAGGGAGGACATCCAAATGTAGAAACCATGTTAAAGCAGACTGTAGAGCTTGACATACTCCTCTGGTTTGCCAGCTTCTGTCAAACCATCCAATCCATACAAGTATAGAAAATGGATGTTAAATGGTAGCAGATGTGGTGGTGAAATCAGTCAGATTCAATCTAGTTCATTCAATTATTTGAACAGAGTTGATCTATAAAATATTGCAAAAATTCTCATTTGGATTCTATTGAATATATATATATTTGCATATACAGTAATACCTAACTTTACTAGGATCCACTTTATGAGACCCCAGGTTTACAAGTTTTATTTTTCAAGCACAAGATTGAAATCTTGAATGAAGTGCAAAAGTTTCTACTACCATAATAAATGCTTCTTCATGTTACTGAGAAATTTATAGAGTGAAAAAAAGCTTCTAAGCAAACAACTCTAGATTTATTTTTTAAAAAGAAATCTACAAGTCTGTCTACGAGTGCTTGTGAATCTGCAGTAGTGTCTACAAGTGATGGTGTGCACGAGTCTAGTGCAAGTGAAGTGATTCAGAAAACGATTATAATAATAATATTTTTTTATTATAAATGATCTTGACATTCTTTTTACTTTACATAAAATATTCTTTACATTCCACTGTTGTTTTATTGCCATTTATTTACAAGTATTATAAATTTTATAGGTAAAATATTTTTCTGAGAACAAATTACAATTTATAACATTGCTATTATGGGAAATTGTTGCTCTGCTTTACAAGTTTTCACTTTATGAGCAGTCACCAGGATTAAACCAACTTGTATATCAAGGCATTACTATATATGAGCACACAATCACAAATGCCAGGATCTGCCTAAACTCAATCAAAACAGTTATGTTACATTTTACTTTTCTTTTTTAACAGTTTTCCTCTGTTGTAAAAAATTTAATCAAATGAATATTATTCTTTTACTTAATAATAAGCTCCACTTTATTGATTCTGTGGTGTATGAATGGCAAGATTGATTTCAACATATTTGAATGTTGAGTACACAGGGAAAAAAATAATATTCTGTAAGGTCTACTAGTGATGTTTAATTTTTTTGGCAACCCATCACTGAAACTCACTGTGAAGCAACAAAACATATACTCATTTCTTTTTGGTCAAGCTCAAATACTCTTCATTTTAGAGAAGGATAAGGTGAGAAGTTATAGCATTTATGACTTTAGTGAACGTAGGTAAACAGCTAACTGAAATTGTGCAATTGATGAATTTTAAGAAATTAATGATTTCTCAAATTGGTACAAGGTCACAAATTGAGACAGAGGGTTATGGTCAATTGAATCAACCTGAATGCAGGTTATACTGGAAGAATGAAAATGAAAGTTACCTCCAACAGGGTTTGAACACAAAATATAGATGACTTGAATGAAATACTAGAATTTTCTCTTGTTTTCACTTTCAGGTGATTTATTTTATGATGGGTGCTTATCAAATAAAGTTAGTGCTGAAGATTTAAGCAGAATACTTCAAGACTGTGCTATACCTCCTGATCATCTCATGGTGAGTATAGATACAATTGTCATAATATATCCTGAAAGACTTCATTAACTTCAATTTGTGTGTGTGTGAGAGAGAGAGATTCTAATATTTTGAAATACTTAGTTAATACTCATAGAATATTTCCCATTAAGTTCTTGAAGTTTCTTTTCTTGTGGGACTTGAAAACATTTAAAGATAATGAAATAAGATTGTAAAGAGGTGGAATTTCAAGTTGTTTTAGTTTGTGGAAAAGAAGTTATAGACATTCCATGTTGAAACTGTAATAGCAGTACAGGCTTAGCTGTGTTAAAGAATCTTGCTTTTACAACTATATGGTTCCACATTTAAACTCGCTACACAACACTTCTAGTAAATATGTTCAACTATAGCCTTGAATTAACCAATATTTTGTGGATGAAATTTGGTGGGTAAAACCAATAGTGGCCCATCATATGTATATATCTGTGTTGTGGTTTGTGCTTATATTGTATCCCTTTATGTCCTGGAACTAACTAAGTGGTTTGACAAAGAGAATTAATATAAGCACCAGACTAAACTAAGTACTGGGATCAGCATTCTGTTTATGATGGTACTAGTAATCAATAATTTTGAAATCCCATATATCCCTTTCTCACTCTTTTTTTTTATAGCCATTTTTTGTTCTTCTTTTTCCTCTCTCTGCAGGACCTGTTACAACACTACTGGCTATCGAGTGACAATAGAAATATTGAAACCCAAGTCTATAATTTATACCATGTCATTTTAACTTTGACTAGAATGTCTGGTAAGTTTTCTCTCTGTAGTGCCATATTTATGGATATGCAGCTTCTGTAGAATTTGTGAATTTAGCATGTGTCTTTCTAGGTTATTGATAGTTAATTCTTATATGCTACTTAAGTTTTTCAATCTTGCAAGTTACAAGGTGACCCCCATTAATGGTTGGTGTTTGGAAGGGCATACAGCCATAGAAATCATGCCAAATGGTGCTGGAGCAAGACATGGTCTTCTGACCTTTGGGATCCTGTCAAAACGTCCAACCCATACTAGTTTGGGAAGCAGATGTAAAATGGTGGTGGTGGCGTCGGCGGCGTCTCCTCTCAATAAACTGACAACTTTATTAATTGTGAGAATCATGGGCTCTCCAGTCTCACAGAAACATTTACTCATCTGCCTTTTAAAGCAAATTGAAGTGAAGGTATCAAGTGTTTTATTTCCGCCTATGGCCTGTAAATGGATTATTGATTCTATTGCCAGATGAAAGATGGTTAAATGTATTGCTATTCTGTAGAGTAACCCAACTTAATACTCATTGAAATACCAAAAGACACTGTCTGTGAAGTTTTCTACTTAAAATGTGGTCATAAGTTCAAATTTTTGCTGTTGAGTTTTGTATTTGTAGTTGAAGCATATTTCCTTCCTAACCATAATCTATCTGCATAATAATATGTAGCATCTCTACTTAATGAAATAATTAAATATATACTTACACAATTAATTCAAAGTTAATTTAGGTTTTATTGATTACTTCTTACCTTACTAACTCTTAACACCAACCTGAGACTGCTCCTTATTCTATGATATAAACTTTCTGTTTTAAAGTGATGTAAAATAAATTCCATCAAAATTTTATATTAATTTATGTTCCAAACACCAGCTTAAGCATAACAAAGTTATTCTACTAAATTCCTCATTAATTTCAAAATTAACTGAAAAGTAGGGATGAGGTGGTGAAATATGATCTTCAGATGTTGAATCTCATGGAAGCAATAACAAATGACCAAAAACGTTTGGCAGTTTGCTGTGCTTGAGAAGACACGTCAAGCTAAGTGAAATTGTAGTCATGGCCAGTGCTGGTGATGTGTAAAAGGCACCCATGCCACTGACATGCAAAAGGCACCCATGCTAGTGACATGTAAAGGCACCTGTGCTGGTCACACATAAAGGGTACCCATGTTAGTGATATTAAAAGGTACTCATGCCAGTGACACATAAAAGATACCTGGTACACTATGGAGTGGTTGGCATTAGGAGGGGCATCCAGCCATAGAAACCAAGCCCAAACAGACAAGCCTGGTACAGCTCTCTGGCTTACCAATTCCAGTCAAGCCATCTAACTTATGCCAGCACGGAAAATGAATGCTAAGTGATCATGATGAAAGATTGCACGTTTCAACAGAAACATGGTAACAAAAGGGTTAGGTAACATCTATGTAGTTTTAGTCAGATGAGTTTTTGTATGATCTATTCTTTCACATCATTGGCCTAAATTTATAGCCTGGAAAATTTAAATAAAAACTAAGTTGCGTGCTGCATCAACTTTTCTGCTTTTCATGAATTTGTTACTTATAAACTGGCACCTTTTCCTTGCTGCTATTGTGTCTTTAACAATTATTCCTCTGAATTATTCTCCAACAACAGTTCATATTGTAATTTACTTTTCTCTAAGATACCAGTGATGTTATGACAAGTGTGGATTCAATTTCCCCATGGTGGGAGAAAATAAGGGAAGCATGTACTCAGTCAACCAATTCCAGAGCTGCTTATATACTTGCATTGACTGCCCGAGGGGTTGCTATGGATATGATGACCAGTAAAACTAAAGCTAAGGTAACATGTTCAATTTGTTATTGTTGCTGTACTTAATAAATGAAATAAAATAATAGATGTGTAATAGTTGAGTGTTTAAGGTACCTCAATATAAAATTGAAAGATTATAAAGATTATAGAACTGACCTGTATTTTGTGCCAATAATATATAAGGTAGAGAAATGGTATAACTTGCATGATTGTTGTAATACTAGCACAGTTCATATATATATATATATATGTAAGTACTTAGGCATAGTGATATTCAAACTCCTGAATTCATTTCCTACATACATTTATGCCTTTTCATTGGCAACGCTTTTATATGTGTGTGTGTGTGTATATATATATATATGTAATGCTTTTCTCTGTATGTATATATAAATGTAAATGTTTTCCCAAATAAAATTGCTCTTCACAATGAAGCTTCAGTGAAACTAAGTGGTACACAAGCATTCAACTATGAGTGTATGACATCTTATAGCAGAAGCAGCAGTTAGCTAATGAAATTCATGACAGTTTCTTATATGTGTGTGTGTTAGATAGAAGCTATGGTACTTAGTGGCTGAATGATGCTTGTGTGCAGTACATTGAAGATGCTAACATATCATTTTGGAGATACCTACAGGCACAGGCCATTGTACTATAAACAACATAGTTGCCCTGTGATGGCTGAAGTACTAAATAGTTAATTTAGTTAAACTGTATTCCAATATTTGTTTCAACTCTCTCAGGATCCAGATGCTGATACAGCAGACACAAGTCAGTCTGATAAAGCGGATAATGGTATATCTGAATGGGAAGACGTGAGTGTTGATTATGAGAAATGGAATGTTTTGATACGACAACTTGAAGACACCTTGGCACTTAATAGTTTGCTGAAAATGAAGATACCGCCACCATCAATGTCTACCATTTCTAGTGCTGCCTCAGAACCATTGCTAGTTTCTGTTAGCCACCTACTGGATGGTGGAAGAGGTATGTTGAAACTTTATTTGCTTGTTTTTGTTTGTATGGTCGAGCAAGTGGTATTAATCAATGAGTTTTAAAGAATGTTCTCATGACATTGTGAGCTAAGGACATGAAATGAATGTGTAAGATCAATGTGGTCAACAAACATGTTAAGCAGTTCCAGTTAGCATTTTCCATGGAGAATTACAGTAGGTAGCCAACAAAGTGTTAGAAGTGATAAATAGATCTAGTTTGCTGGATAAGTCAGTCACTCTTTAATCTCACTTGAAGCCATGTTGTTTACTACATTATGCTAAATAGAAAAAAATGACTATAACAATTTCAGTAGTAGCAGTGGCAATTACAACAATAGCAAAGACTATGGTAATAATATTGTGAAATGTCTTTGTTAAATAGCTATAACCATCTCTACTGAATCAAACAAGGATATCCAACTGAACATGTTAGAATGACTTGTTGTTCAAGTTCAGTAAACTTTGTCGTGCTTCAATCTGTTTTGGAACCACACTTCAAATAGTAATGGCTTATGACAGTTAATAGTAATTACAATAGTAATAGCATGACAGTTCAGCCCACACAGCCTGTTTTATTTATGTTTGGAGATTTGGGATGTTATGCATTAGGAGCAGATAAAGAATTATAGTTGGAGAGTAACAGTAAACAGTAAAGTCATTTTTTTTTCATTGAGAAAATTTTTATGTCAGTATTTGATGATAGGGTTAAGAAAAAAAACGTGCAGAGAGGTGTAATTTTAAGGAATAACTATAAAATGTATAAATACATGGAAAAAGGACAAAGAACTTGAAGAAAAATCATTAGATCTAACTTCATAAATATCTTCATCATGTACTTAATTTTGATTTGCAATGCATAAATCTGTATCTGTTTACATTCTGGTCACTGATTATATTGCCTTGAGCCAATAAGAGAGAGGTTTCTACATGGTTACTCAGCCTGCCAGAAATAGCATCTAAATATCCTTCAAATTACATCAAACTGTTTTAAGAATGAAGAATAGATTAGATCATATAGCCTCAGATATATTGTTTCAAAAGAAATGAGAAGATCAAGGCTGGAATGCTTTGATGATAGATTAGCTCAGTCAGACTGACACAGGGCTAAACAACAGCAGCTATATTTTTTGTTCTCTAAGGCTGTTTGTTTCAAAATGTAAAGTGTTCTGCATATTAAGAGAGAGAGCGCAAAAGTTCATGATTCCACAGTACCCTTTATACTCCATAAGTTTTATCTCCCATCTTTCTACCAATATATATGTAACTTAAACTATGATTCAATATACTCTAATCTTACGATTCATACTTAATGTGCCATCATCTTTGTTGAACTTCTGTACACTTGTATGACTAAGTGAATAATATTGTGTTGGGAATACCTGTATCTTCTCAAAGGAAAATGCTTTATTCATAAACTTGGAACAACAATAATAATATAAAAATGAAGTAAAAATTCATAAACTAGATAAATATTACTTTATTTGTTAATTTTTTTTCAACAGGTTCTATACCTGAAATTGTTGCCAAGTTCATTAGCAGAGCTAACTTCTCTCATGAAGTATTAAATCGACCCAGAGGATTAGTATTATCAGAGACTGTCGAGATGGCTGAAGAACCATTGGAAAATATACATGTCAGATTTGAAGAACAATTTTTAGGTAAGCCGACTGAAAAGATTTGCTTGCTTTTTCATTTTATCTTTTACAGCATCACAAGAAGTTGGTATTACTTTTGTAGTGTAGTGGTGTTGTGGTGCTGGTTCTACAACTGGTACTAGTTCTATACAGTAAAGATATATTACTGCCAACTCTTATGTTATAGTAGCAATAAACCAGTGGCAGATTTGCTGTTACCTGAAGCTACAAAAAACTAGTACTCTAAATATCAGATTTCTCAACCAGAAAGACTGACTGATTTTTAAATGGATAACTACTTGAGAAAGCAATTTAGCTGCTAGCTCTGTTCTCTTTAACCTAGTGCCAAGTGAAGATGACATGGTGAAATTTATATAATATCTTTGTTTGTCTGTCTGTCTGTTCCTTATGCATTCTCAAATGGCTCAACCAAATCAAATCAAATTTTACAAGGTAATAGTATTACACCCCAGGAGTATCAACATGTAATGCTTTTTTCATTTTGATTAAAACAATATAACATTTTATAGAGATAATCTTTCTATAGTCAACTATACTACATGACATTTTATACCATGATGACAAAAACATTACATTTTTTATATGAGAGTGTATGTGTATGAGTGTGTCTGTGAGTGTGTGTGTCTTTCCGCATTAGATATGTTATTAAACACACACACACATCTATGCATACATATAGATATGTGACAACTGACATGCTTGAATGTATGTCTGTGTGTGTCTCTAAAATTCTTTGTCTCTCTGTCTGTTGCCTATGCATTCTCAAATGACTTGACCAAATCAAATCAAATTTTACAAGGTAATAGTATCAAAACACCCCCAAATGTCAACATGTAATTTTGTTTTGGATTTCAATTAAAACAATACAACATTTTATAATCTTTCTATAGTCAACTATAGTACAGGACATATTATACCATGACGACAATGACATCATATTTTGTATATGTATGTTTCTGTGTTAGGTACCTTTTTAAACACACACATCTACACATACATATGCATATGTGACGATTGGCATGCATGAGTGTTTGTCTGTGTGTCTTTCTTCATCATTATCATCACCATCATCGTTTAACATCTGCTTTCCATGCTGGCATGGGTTGGACAATTTGACTGAAGGCTGGCAAGCCAGAAGGCTGCACTAGGCTCCAATCTGATCTGGCAAAGTTTCTACAGCTGGATGCCTTTCCTAATGCCAGCCAGAGTGTAGTGGGTGCTTTGTATGTGCCACTGGCACAAGGGCCAGTTAGGTGGTACTGGCATTGATCATGCTTGAATGGTGCTTTTTATGTTCCACTGGCATGGAAGCCAGTCGGGTGGCACTGGCATTGACCACATTCAAATGGCGCCTTTTACATGCCACTGGCATAGGTGACAATCAGGCGGTACTGTAATCGGCCACGACAACAACTTCACTTGCCTCAACAGGTCTTTGCAAGTGCAGTTTCTTGCCCAATGATTGAAGGGCACTCTTAAATGGCTTGGTTATGCTGCACTGGCATAGGCCACGGTTACGGTCTCACTTGGCTTGCCAGGTCTTCTCAAGCACAGCACATCTCGGTCATCTGTCATTGCCCCGGTGAGGCCCAACATTCAAAGGTCGTACCTCACTACCCCATCCCAAGTCTTCCCAGTCCACCTCTTCCACAGGTTCCCCCTACTACCAGGGTATAACACTTTTTCACACAGCTGTCCCTATCCACAAACAACACATGACTACATCAACGCAGTTGTCTCTCCTGCACACCACATCTGACGCTTCCCATGTCCAACCCACCTCTCAGGGTGCCCACACTCTGTCATGCATGCACACCGACACCACACATTTCTGACCAAAACCATTTGGCATCCTTTTTAATGGCTCGTTTAGTAGATCCCTTATGTTGTGTATGTTCGGGATATATACTTGATAGCAGTTTACCAGGCATAAAAATGCTTGTACCAATTTGATGTTCTGGCCTTTGTCCCCTTTCATCAGTTACTTGACCTAAATATTTGATTTTTTCACCAAAAATTCATACTTTTCCTCTGTTAGTCTAAATCCATATTCATTTATTTTTCCGAATGCTTTTTTGATATGTTCGAAGTGTTGTTCCACTGACTTGCTCTTTATCAAAATATCATCGAGATAAGTAACAGTGAAGTCACAATCATTTAATATTGTATCCGTCACTTATTGGAATATGGCAGGTGCCACTTTTACTCCAAAAGGAAGCCACATGAATTTATACAATCCATAGATAGTCCAACCCATGCTAGCATGGAAAACGGACGCTAAACGATGATGATGATGGTGTGTGTTGATTGTTAAAACATGTGCACAATCTTCCTCTACCTGTATTTGTAGATACGCCTCCAAGAGGTCTAACTTTGAGAATATTTTTCCTCCATTCAGTTTTGAGGACACTTCTGGGCTTGGTAATGGATAATTGTGTTGAACTAAACAGTCATTTAATCCAGTTGAAAAGTCCGCACACACTCTTAGTTTATTATTTCTGCATCCTTTTTAGCAGTAAGTCCCTGAGCAAAAATCAGGTATTTGAACAAGTCTGGAGTTAGTTTATCCAGTTTAAATTTCTTGCACTCTCTGTTCACTCTACATGCATACATGGTAAAGTCTTTGTTATCGTTTTTCTCTGTGTTCAAACACTTCCAACATGTGTTAAATAAGGATGTGTTTTCACTGAACATCTTACATAAAATGTCAATTGTGTTCGTGAAATTTATGTCAGAAACTATTTTTAAGCAATATAAAATTATGGTATTTCTCATATTGTCATCGCCAGTTTCCTCAAAATTAGACATGTTTTCATTTCATCCAGCCAGACTTGGCATTCTTTTTCAAAAATGTGTTCAAATTTTCGGTAAGATACCACAAAGGTGACTCTTTCTTCTGGGTCATATTTAAATTCATTTATTGATTTTGCTATGTGGTCTGGAGAAAAGGTATTTTCCGGTTTTGTTACCAACTTCACTAGTTGTACATTATTTACATTTGATGGATATTTGTTCTGATCTTGTTTCTTGTTAACACAATGTTTCGGCTGATATACCCTCCAGCCTTCATCAGGTGTCTTGGGGAAATTTTTAACCTGGGTTCTCATTCCTAAGGTATTTTTCGATGTTGTTGTTGCTGTTGTTGTTATTATTCAGGTCACTGCCTGGAATCGAACTCAGAATCTTGGGGTTAGTAGCCTGCACTCTTAACCACTACGCCATATGTCCCCAAGATACCTGATGAAGGCTGGAGGTTATATCAGCCAAAACGTTGTGTTAACAACAAATAAGATGAGGACAGGTACCCATCAAATGTAAATAATATGCATAATTCCTCATCTCTTAAATATAGAACTGTTTATTGTTGTTGTTGTTTTTGCAACTCAACTAGACCCTCCAAGTTTTCCATAATTTTACAGATTTTTTGTAAAATATATACAACAAAAATGTTTGTTAATCCTCTGTCAAGTTTTTAATTGAAAATGTTTTCAACGTTGTCTTACTCTACTCTTTTACTTGTTTCAGTCATTTGACTGTGGCCATGCTGGAGCACCACCTTTTTAGTCAAGCAAATTGACTCCAGGACTTATTCTTTGTAAGCCTAGTACTTATTCTATCGGTCTCTTTTGCCAAACCGCTAAGTTACTGGGACGTAAACACACCAGCATCGGTTGTCAAGCGATGTTGGGGGGACAAACACAGACACACAAACATATACACATACATATATATATATACATATATACGATGGGCTTCTTTCAGTTTCCGTCTACCAAATCCACTCACAAGGCTTTGGTCGGCCCGATGCTATAGTAGAAGACACTTGCCCAAGGTGCCACACAGTGGAACTGAACCCGGAACCATGTGGTTCGTAAACAAGCTACTTACCACACAGCTACTCCTACACCTAAGTCTTTGTGAATTGTTTACATCCTTGTTGCCACTGTTATGATGTGTGGATCCTCTTGTATGTTATTGTCGGCACTGTAATATTCTTTTCGCCACTATTATGTTGTGGCAGTATTCCACATCTTATTATCTTTGACCCGTCTATCATGCTATCACTGATAGCTCTGCAAGACAATGACTTTGAAACATCTACCTTAACGGTAACTGGAACTTGACTCCAACTGAGAACTCATACAACAACTTTAC
Source organism: Octopus sinensis (assembly GCF_006345805.1). Lineage (NCBI taxonomy): Eukaryota > Metazoa > Mollusca > Cephalopoda > Octopoda > Octopodidae > Octopus > Octopus sinensis. Next base: position 63,806,641 of record NC_043007.1, on the reverse strand, counting down.
TACAACTGACTGTCTGACTTTATAGTGGCTGCTTCATACCACTTTGTCACATGGGAAGGAGAATACCATTTTCACTACAACAATTATGATAATCCTTTCTTGTATATGCACAAGGCCTGAAATTTGAGGGGAGGGGTGTAGTTGATTACTTCAATCCCAGTGCTTGACTGGTACTTATTTTAGTGACCCCAAAAGGATAAAAATCAAAGTTAACCATTTCAGAATTTGTACTATAATAATAATAAATGGTTTCAAATTTTGGTACAAGGCCAGTAATTTCGTAGGAGGAGTAAATCAGTTACATTGACCCCAATGTCCAATTGGTACCTATTTTATTGATCCTGAAAGAATGAAAGGCGAAGTCGACCTCGCAGAATTTGAACTCAGGATATAAAGACAGACAAAATGCTTGGCAGCATTTTGTCCAGTTCAGTAATGGTTCTGGCCACTTGCTACCTTAATAGTAACAATATTGCATTTTACCCTACATTTTATAGGTCAGCTGGACACACTACAGGAGAGATTCCCCCACAGTTTAGATTCTGATGTGCTTCTTGCTAATTGCTCTTGGGAATACATTGTTTTGTGGAACAAAGATTTAGAGGTGAGTCATTTGGTTCAGTCATTTTAACTCTTAGCATCTTTAATTTTCATATTTGTATAGTTCCTGTCTTAGATTTTTATCTATGTAAATATGTATACCATGACATCTCATTTCCACCATCAGTTTCTCACTTTCCAACTCAGGTAGCTATGTATCTCCTCCACAAAAAGACACCTGTTCTCCTATCATACTTTAGCCTCTCAGCACTTGGCACATAGCTACCATCCTCTAATTTGCACCCACTCAGTCATGAGGTCTTTTCTTGCAAGTTACTTGGTTATCTCACCAGTGTCAGTTTCATTAGCTTGCAGTGCTAAGCTCAAATCCTATGAGTGAAACCTGCAGTTGACTGGTGCATTATCCAGAGAAATATATATCTGTCTCAGTCATTTGATACTGTGAAAAACTAAGACAAACACCAGTATACAATACCTTCTGGTAAAAAAATATACAAAAGGACTTACAATTCAGCGGTTTCATGATAAATGTCTAAATTTTCAAGTCTCATTCTTATTAACATGAATAAAATTGGATGGAAACAAAATGAAAACAAAGTGTTGGTAATAAAGTTTGAAAAAACATTATTACCATAGAAAATGTTAGTTACATAAGGCATGTTTTTAGCTGATTTATTAATTTTGCTTTCTTTTCTAGCAATACCATTATCTCCAGACTTCTCTGAATTACCTGAATACCATACAAAATGCTGTCCTTCGACAAGGTTAGTCTTGAAATATTTATCAAAAACAGTGTCTCAAACTCTTTTCCTTCAAAATATTTTCCTCTATCATCTTTACAATGTCCTTAGCACTGTTTTTTTATTTTCAGTCCTAAACATATAAGAGAGTGAGACGAAACAGTTGTTACTGACAATACATCTTTTCTTTATAAAAATATATACCATTATCATTTTCATACACAAATGGAAAAGGATATGGCATCAACAGTATAATGATGAATTCATAGAATTGAAATTCGTAGAATCAAATCGAAATCGTGCCACCTGCCTAGCACTCGTGTTGGTGGCACGTAATAGGCACCATTCAAGCATGGGTTGATGCTAGTGCTGCCTGACTGGCTCCCCATGCCGGTCGCACGTAAAAAGTACCATGCAAACGTGGTCGATGCCAGTGCCCCCTGACTAGCTCCTGTGCCGGTGGCATATAAAAGGCACCTACTACACTCTCGGAGTGGTCAGTGTTAGGAAGGGCATTCAGCTGTAGAAACCTTGTCAGATCAGATTGGATCCTGGTGCACCCTACTTACTTGCCACTCCATGTCCAAACCATGCCAGCATGGAAAGCAGATGTTAAACGATGATGATGATGAAAGAGAACCTATATTTGGTTGCTTGATCAAATATCCCTAAAAGTATGTTCTACTATCTTAAGAAGAAAGAGAGGAAGAAATTAAACAATATAATCCTAGATATAAAAATACATGGAATGATCTCAGGGCTGAAAGGCTTTTGAGCATATGTCTACTTGATCAGGTCTGGCCTGGGACTAATCAACAACAATCAATTTATTGATAGTTGATAATAAAATCAATGCCTTGTAGCAATAACAGAAAAACTATACAATCTTTAACTGGTGGAAACTCTAGTTTTGCAAGATTATTATAGGACACTCATCAAAGCAATTCAGTTCCATGACAGCATGTGCTGTCATTTTGAAAAAATCTTCTGACTTCTCAGTACTCTGGAAATTATTCCTGCATAAAATTGGAAGTTATCATATAAAAAAGTATTATATATGTCATATTAATTATGATAATGATTTCTGACATTGGCACAAGCCTAAATTGGTAAGGAGAGGAGCACAGTTAGTTGAATTGACCTCTCTACATGGTACTTATTTTATTTTGCCTTACCTATATTTTTACAAGAACTGTGAAATGACAGAACTGTCAAAAATTTAGTTCCATTTCCTACTGTTTTTACCATTTCACAATAATAATAATGGAAAGGGAAAAGGTATGACCATAAAACAGAACACATCCTTGAAAATGACCATGTAGGTACTATGGGATATGAAACTTCAAATGGATAAGCAAAAGAATGTATTGATAAGAGAAAAGAATGTATTGTTTCATGTTTGTTTGATAAATGAGTGGAACAAAAAGAATGTGAGTCAATAGAGAAATACCAGGACCTAAAATATTAATTTAAAGAATTGGAAATTGTAAAGATATCATTATCCAATTAAACAATTACAAGAAATTTGAATGATTGACTAAAGATATTGAATGTCAAGATGAATTTCCTGACTCTACAGAAAGCCTATTTGCTTGACATGCCAAAAACTCTAAGAAAGGTGCTTGAAACCAAAGGTTGTTGATGCTACTTGATATCTAGTAATCTAATACTGGCAGAAAAACAAAATGCTGAGTGAACAACAACAGCAATAACAACAATTATAATAATGGGTTCTGATTTAAGCACAAGGCCAGCAATTTTGAAAGGAGTTGAGTAGTCAATGCCATCAACATCCCCAGTACTTCACTGATTACTTTATTTTATTGACCCTAAACAAAGGCAAGTTGACCTCAGCAGGATTTGAACTCAAAACATAATGGGCCAGAACAAATATCTCAAGGTCTAGCAGTTCTGTCCAGCTACCACTTCTATATAATTAAACTGATAATAGTAATGTTTTCCTTCATTTGTCACAAAGGCAAGGGAACAGCAGATATTAATAAAAAAAGAAACAGAAATGCAACCCAAATCTAAAGTCCACTTAGCTGCATCAGGTTAGTAACTAAATACAACAATGGGGGTTTAGGAAAAAGCTGTTCTAACATGCACACACGCACGCACGCACACACACACACACACACACACACATAAAATATTTAATCTAAATCATAGGACATATGTTTTTAGACTCTATATATTACCCAGCTACTAATATCAGTATTTGTGTGTTACCATTTCTAGGTCTAGGAACCATGCTGTGGAATATGTTTGCTGTAAAACGTTTATCAGCTGCTGCTAATCTCATGGAAAAGGTAACATGAAATTTCATTTTGAATTTCTTCTCTTTATCATTCTGTCAGTTTAAAAATCTTTATAACATAAAATTGAATTAAGCATGTTTTTTTAACATTTAAGATGTGGGATATACTTGTGGTGACATTCTAGTAAAGTTAAAGGTATAGTTTGTGAACACAAGAAGTTGGTACCATATTGTCTTCAAGCCAAGTGTTTGATTTTCACAAAGGCTGACTGTGTCTTTCATTGCTGTTGAGTCAGTAACTTAATTCAATATTTAGTCAAAAGAAATCAATATCATTATGCTTCTGGAAGGAATCAAATCAATTATTACTGAAAGAGGCCTGAATAAATTAAGTGTTGGTGGTAGTAACTCTATTCTGAACTATTAACTATTGTAATATCTCTCCAGGTCCACACTGATTACTCCCACCCACTCCTGTATAATGTATAATGTGAGCAGCCATGTACTCCTCTACAAGAAATGTGTTTCAGCCCTTTTTTCATACTGTAACCTCTCTTTCTACTACAGTGTCACTCACTTGAAGGAAATCTTAGTCTTGCAAGTTACATGGTGACCACACAAGTGTAGTGGCACAAAAAGGCACCCAGTAACCATGCCTGAGCAGACAGAATATGATGTAGTTTTCCAACCTGTTGAAGCCTATTAAACAGTCCATCACATGCCAGCATGGAAGATGAGCATTAATAGATGATGAGGAGGATAATGGTGTAACTCTCACTTACAGATGTTTCCTTCTAGCAGTAAAATCCCTTTGTTCAAGCACAAACTATCTCACCCATGCTAGCATGGAAATATGAATGTGAAACTATTTCAAAACCGAACATGTTGCATATGTACCAAAATTTTCGTTTTGCTGCAGATGTTATGCTACATCTTTAAGATATTCTTCTTTTTTATCAGTTTACCTTGCTGGAATATTATGAGTGTTTTACTTAGAGATATATTGGAATAACAAAAATAGAATAAATATTTTGTTAAACATAAGTAACAGAAATAAACTTCTGTAAAAAAATGTAATGTTGTAATGATGTTAATTTTTACAATTTATTCCATTAGATTTGATTTTAATTTCTCTTTTTATTAATTATAGGTTGGAAAACATCCAAAGGAAAGACTGTGTCGTAAAGTAAGTGAAACCTTATATTCCTTATTGAAAATGAAATAGTCACTGAGTCTTGTTACTCAACAAATTGTGACTGAAACAATGCCCTGAATACAGTCTAACCCTGAGTACACCCTGATCAGATTATCTGTGGCTATATGATCACATAAATTGAACATTAGACTGAGATTATAAGTAGGAAACTCTCTAATGTGACACAGTTTTGGGTTCTAATCATGCCCTGAATGACTTAAAAATAAAAATAACTTATAACCTTTTGTATTATTTGGAGTAACACTGCAGACTTAGTATATATGCACAGAGCAAGTTAGAAAGTAATTAGAGAGAATATATGACTGGAATATTGAAGAAGTTTGTTAAACACTAGAAAAGTAGGAAAGTTTATGTTGCTGCTGTTGTTTTTTATTAATCCCTACCTGAGAACACTTCAGATGGCAATGCCTTAGAAACATTTACTTGACTATATTTTGGTCTGTCCTAGAACTACACTTTATATGTCACTATATAATCAGTAGTGAGAGATTTTGTGGATAATTACCTGACCTGCTAAGGTAGGAATGATCTTTAACCAAGCTTCTGCCTATATGCTAAATTTGCAGTGAAGAAGGTTATGAATATTTGTCTTTAGGATATATTTTCGTTTTACTTGAAATTTTTAAAAATTACATATATTTTAATATATCTTTTGCAGGAAATTGGAATATCTGATACAATCCTAATTCACTTTGTTGGTCTTGTCAGTCATTTGCTTGCTATTCTCATGAAGGTAAGGCTTAATTAAATAATCAACATTATAACAGAATAGCATATTTTGTATGATGAGTCTGAATTTTTACATAAAAATTTTGAATATGAAAATGCATTTATACATAAAGTATGTATTTCATTCTCCATTAAATTTTGGATTACATGCACATGGAGAGAACATAATTTCCTCCTTGTCAGGTTTTATTCAACTTGATTACCTTGTAAAGATATATTTATAAATACTATATATTAATTCTTAATGCATTGTGTGTGTGTGTGTGTGTGTGTGTTACATCAACTACAAAATAATATATTATGCATAAATATACACGCATTGGTTGATAATACTAGTTATTTCTTTGTCTTAGCTAAAGAGAAATGTTTGGGGTGGTGGAAGAGAAATCCTATAGTAAGATGGGTCATAGAATGAAGATTCCTGCATGTTTTGTGTAAATGTATTATGAATGATACAGTTAATGAATTAAGGTGGTAATAAGTACAAAACAGAGTAAAAAGGATTCTTTTGAATAGGGTTGAGATACAACTGGCAAACCTAGAAGAATAGTATGTTGTAGTAACAGTAGAAAAACTAATGTAAATATGGAATTAAAAGATGGGCATGGTCTGAAGTCTTTCAGTGAATGTGGGTTATCGTTCATGATACAGTAATGACAACTAAAAATAACTAAACATAGAAATTGTAATTTCTGTTTTCATATAATTATACACTTTTTGGAAATAAACATTTAAATCTTTATTTTCAGTTTTACTTCGTGGGTTTCTATAAAGTGTATCTATGTGTCTTTATATGTGAGACAAATAGTGTAAATTGTTTGACTTCAATAGGGGATGTTAATACTGCTTTTTTCTGAAGACTATTATTGGTGTGAAGTGAAACCATTCTAAATAAAGAGAGAAGTTCTGATTATGAACCTAAATCATCAAGTTTATTGTAGGGGATCTCATAAGTCATTGGGTCATAAAAGTACTACTTTGAAACATCATCTTCACATAGGGTATTCAGCACAAATCAGGCTAGTTTCATCTAATTCTCTACAAGTTATTCTCATTGGAGGGTTTCACTTGAGCACATGCAAATAAAGAAATTATCTTTAATTATACAACTCTCTCATAATACTTATTTAAAGATGAATGGATTGTAACATTTGAAAGACAGCTGTCTTAGCTATGGAAGGGGCTCTATACTGCACCAATGATAGTATATGAAGCACAGGGCCTCTAGTTTGTAGACCAAGATGCTCTCAAATTTGCCAGTTGCAAAATTTCACACCAATAACTACTCACCTTTAAAGTATATTATATTATTCTTCATAAAAATTGTCTTCAAGTTCTAAGTCTCCGATATATCATTATCTTACCATAATATAATTTCTAATTCCTTTGCTTGCATTCTTTTTCTTTTCCATTTCGTTTTGTTTTCTTTTAATTTTTCAGTTCACCAATTCACATGTGAGTACATGTATAGCTATACATATTGCTTGTATAAAGACAAAGTATTCAAATTCATGTTTTGGTCTCGATCTTCCTCTGGCACTTTTATCTTCTTACATCATTTCTTTTCTTGATATTGTCAATGTACATTTTGTCACGTTCTTGTTAGATTGACAGTATACAACCATTCTATATATATATCATATGTATATGTATAAATATACAATTATATAGAATATGTATATCATATATAATATGTATAAATATATAATTATATTTACATATACACATACATACATACATATGTATATATATTATATCTTCTACCGTTCAAGTTAATTCATTGGACTGCAGCCAATCCCTCAAAGGGATTAGCCTAACAAATTGACCCAAGTACTTCTTTATTTTATGCCTGGCATTTATTTTATCAGTCTCATTTGCCAAACCGTTAAGTTACAGAGATATAAACAAACCAACACCAGTTGTCAACCAATGGTGGGACACATACACACACACATATATATGACAGGCTTTCAGTTTCTATCTACCAAATCTACTCACAAGGCTTTGGTTGACCTAGGGCTATAAAAGAAGACAATTGCTCAAAGTGCCATGCAACAGGACTGAGCCTGGAACCATGTGGCTGTAAAGCAAACTTCTTATCAGCCATAATATTTATATATAATATATAATACATATATATATTGTGTGTGTGTGGTGTATATATATATATATATATAATGTCAGTAGTTCATAAGTCTGACAAAAAGCACTAAAAAAGTTTTTTGAGCAATAATATTTTACATTGGTTATGACTGGTCAGAAAGTTACTGTTGGTTTCATGTCTGTTATTGCTCTTAGCAATATAGGTGATACATAACCTCGTTACTAAAAGAGGTAAGAATACAGTCTTGGTCAGCAAGGTTGTGAAAAAAACCCTGAAATGAAATTCTTCAAAGTGCAAACCTTTCTGAGCGAGATGGAGTTATCTTCTTTTGTCTCTTTGAATGTTTCCAGTTGTGTCTGAAAAGAGTCAGTTTATGTATGATTTCAGATCACTAGTCAGTAAGCAGGAAAGTCCATGTTTCCAACACAAATTTTCTCTCACGAGGGCACTGACTAAACATTCACTTTTGGAATTTAAGAACGCCCCCCCTTCCCCATCAAGTAAATTTCTGGGGATCCTTGTTTGCATTGTCTACTCCTTGTTGAGGTATGGTCCAGGCTGTTTTAGGAGCTCCCATTAATCCTGTATGGCATTCCCTCTTCTTTTAAATGCCAAATGTAGATGGCCAAAGACATAACTGTGTGCTACTCTGAGATCCTAAAAGATGACCTGTAATTATTTAGTTGCATCGCTTTTTGGTTATGGTTGGTCAGAAAGTTACCGTTGGTTTCTCATGTAAATTTCAGCTTACCAGTACCATCAGACTATGGTTTACTTTGGTCTTTCTGCTTTATATAGATTTTTCACATGGTATTGCTTTGGTAGGTGGAGTAATGTCATTGAGAATTAGGTATTATGTAAGTAGAGAGGAGAAGTAGTTGTGTAGGAAGAGGGTTGACAGAGGTTAGGAGGAAAGTACATGTTTGTAGAGTGTAGATTGAGGGGAAAGGTTGGGGAGACAGTTATTCTGGTTTCATGGTGAAAGTTTGTTATAGTTTGGGGTTCAGTCAGATATGCATGTAAAGGAGTCAACAGATGTATCATATGCAGGGTCATACTATATGTTGGTTGAAGTTTTTCTTGTTACTAACCAAAACTCTTTGCACATAAGAATTGTTTTATGCTGCTTTGGGGTTCATAAAGCAAAATGCTTATAGGTTAGCATAGGTCAGATGGAGATCAAAGTTAATGTTGCTTTTAGTAGTTTTCTTATAAGAAATTTTAAACTATTTAAAAGTGTTAGCTTGAATAGATTATGTTACTATAAAATGTTTATTGGAACATTTGAGTGTTTCTACATACAAATGTTGACAAATGCAACTATAGAAGATGCATTTTACTGTAGAGACATGCATCTTTAAGGATATATATGCAGCCATTCCAAATGTAAATAGACACGCCTCATTCTATATATATATATATATATATAGAATAAGCAGAGCAAGAGCACACACACTAAGAGGGAAAGTGTCATTGAGGAGGTCACAGATATGTGACAAAAGATTTCAGCACAATGGACATGAGTTAGAATAAGAAGAGTAATAAACAATTGAAGAACAAATGTATAGTGCGTGTGTTTATTTGGCAAAAAAAAAAATCGCTATCCCAAAATACTATATATATATGAGGTGTCTGTTTACTTTTAAGATGTCCCTCTGTGTGTGTGTGTGTGTGTGTATTCATACCTACGTATACACACATCACAAGAATTTATAAACTTTTGAGGCAACATGGAAAATTCTTGTTTGGAATTAGTACTCGAAGTACATATAAAGATTATATTACTATTATATACACTGGTTTGATAGTGGAAGGTTCAGGTAGACAAGTAAAGGAATCACTAGATGTATCCTATTCAATAATTCTTAAGATGCCAACAACATACAATAGAAAAATTCAAAGGATTACTTCAGTACAATGGTAGAATACTTATTGCGTTTACAGGAGATGCGGTTTCAAGACCCATACGTAACCTTTGACTTCTATCCAAAAAGGATTTTCAAATCAATATTTACTTGCTTTATATGAACTTCAAGAACCAATTCCAGAAAACATTATTCCATGTTCTCTCAAAAGTTTATCATCTCTTATGATGTCAACAATATATAAATATATATTCTACAAAGTAATAATAATAAAAGGGAATATAACAGTGTTGTATATCCTAGTTGTTATGATGACTCTACTCTAATGCAGTTGTTATTTATTAAATTTCAATTTCTGTAATTGTATAATTGGATCAGTGTTCTTACTATCTTAAAAACTTCACTTTATTCCTACACATAATCTGCTTAATCTGAAAACAAATGCCATTCCTAGAGAGAAGGTCTATGTGGTTGCTTGGTCTGCTAGAAATAGCAGCCAAATTACACTGCCATCTAAAAAGAAAAAAGTGAGCACATTGGATGCTGTAGTCAAAACTGAAAAGTGGTGTTTGGAGATCATTGCTGGCATTTTGATTGTAGGTCTACTTGATCAATATCAATTGGGGGTTAAAGAACAACAAATAGGTTGTTAGTATCAGAAGGAGCAATCAATCATAGAAATTAATTTCAACAGCAACAGAAGTAATTATATGGAATTTTTTTCCCTCAGCCTACCATATAAAACAGTAGAGTTGTATCTGGCCAATGCTGCTTTACAGCCAAATTTTAGTACAGGTTGAAATTGCCACATTTTTTTTTTTTTATTTGCTAGTTTGTCACTTCTCTCTCTTGTTTTATCACTTAAGCTGTAAAAGACAAAGTCAGCTCTCATGTAATTTGGGCTTATAATTTAATAATAATATTTAACCTTTTGCTATTTGCAATCTTGTGATGATCATCGAGTTTTGTAGAATGGGAAGGAGTACATTGCAGTTTGAGTTGGAATATCTTTGTGAAATGATAGACAGCATAATTTGCTATTGCCACCAGTTGCAGGTTTCAAGCATAGAAATTTATTTTTGTTGTTTTTGTCCTAAGCTAAGTCTGATGAAACAAGTCTATGATCAAACACACATTTGTGACATTGTATCTTTTTGTATATCTCGGAACTACATATTGACCAAGCTCCAGTCTGTTTTGATTTGGTTTCTATAGCTAGATGCCCTTCTTACAGTAAGAAATATTATCTCCAACTTACTAACAACCCAAACCATTTATTCTATCCACAACAGTTTTATATTTGCATCATATATGTGAGACAGGATATGATTTCAAATAGCAGGATATGTTCTTAACAAAAAAAAAATCCCAGATGGGTAGTGAGTGAATAATAGAACAAGTTGACTACTATCCCTGTGCAAAAATAGAATATTTCATATAACAAGTTTCTTCACACATATATAAAAAGATATAAGGTCCCCATATTTATAATTTATACACACATTATGTATATGTGTGTACATTTGGATAAATAGACATAACTTCTTGTGTATTTGATCTGTAATGTATGGAAGTTTTGATTTCTGTAATTTCTTCATTATCTTTCCTGAAAATGCACATATATATATTTTTTAAATATTTCATAAAATGAGAATGTGTGTGTGTGTGTGTATACACATACACACAAAATAAAAAAAAGACATTTTTTATGTATTCTTTAACATTTGCATGGTTTATATAGAATTTAAAACCTGATATTCCAAATTTAAAAAATCCCATTCTATGTTGTACAATGTTTTTCTGTCTGTCATTTTGGTATTTTCTATTTTTATATTGTTTGCATTTTTCATACACACATATTTAGACACACACACACACACAAACACACACTCTCTCTCTCTCTCTCCATAAATCTAATCAGTTAACTCTGTGTAGATTGTAATGTTTCCTTTTGTCACCCATTCATACAAGAAGTAGCAAAAATTTCATTTTGTTTTGAAAGTGTTTATCATCATCATTTTAACATCTACTTTTCCATGCTTGCATGGATCAGACAGAATTTATTATGGCAGATTTTCTTCAGCCAGATGCCTGTCCTGTTGCCAACACTTACCAGATTCCAAGCAAGATATTTCCCTATGGTCAGACGTGTTTTTATGGAAAATTTGAAACAAAAGACACAGCCTGTATGATGGTGACACTCGTTTACAACTATTATGTAAATGTCAACACACACATACACATACACATACACTCACACATTCACATGCAATGGGCTTTCTTTCATTTTCCATCTACCAAATCCACTCACAAGGCTTTGGTTGGCCCAAAGTTATAATAGAAGACACTTCTTAACTACAAAACTGTTCCTGCATGAAAATTAATAAATTATTAGCAACTATAGTTTCACACTGAGAACAGTGCATTGTTATAAACAGTACAATGTCAATTGGCAATTTCTCTGTCTCAGATAAGGACTTTTTATAACTATCTATGAATTTCAGAATATTTTAATTAACATGTGTGAAATCAAGTCCAGCTGAAGTGACTTTGCAAAATTTGTATGAATGTGAGATGTTACAGCAGTTGACACATGCAAAATAAACATAAATCAATAACTAAAAGAGGAGATAAACACCTGAACTAATCGATATTAAATTATGTCTGACATTTTATGTCTTTAATTCCCTCTCCATTTCAGGCAAATTGTGAAGCAGACGAAGTACCAGTTTTTAATATTGAGCCCCTCTGGCAAACTATTCGTGGACCAGCTTCCCTTGTAGAACTGGCAGTAGATCAGAAAGCTACAAATTATGGCTTATTACTCCACCATTACCTGCTCTGTCAGTTTATGTATGCCATCTTAAAATTTGGTTTGAAATCTATCAAAGTTCTCTCCCTTTTTGATTGCAAGGTTGGTATCTTATTGTTACATATTTGCTTATAGATTCACCTAGTTTTATTATCTAGTTGTCCTTTTTCACATTCACCATTTCTGATAATATTTATAATGACTTGATCAGGAGAGGAAGAGTTGTATCTGTGGCCTTTACAGAGACCTTTAAGATTGGTGGAGGATAAAGGAGAAACAAACCACAAATCATGAATTGTTGCAATTACTGGAAGCAGCATACTAAGATATTGAGTTACCCTCAGACTGGAGATGTCTGAATACTTGCAACAGAGGGTCAGGTGTTAGTCTTAAACTAGGTAATGGATTAACCTTTAGTATTTAATCTGGTAATATTCAGCCCAAATATTTTACATGTTAAAACTGACCAAATCCAACCTCTCACACCTGCCCTACAATATAATTCTAAAAATATACAAACACACCATTGAAATCTTGAAGCTATAAAATAATGCATGATTAATTCAAAACAATGTGAATAAATAAACAATACATTTGATAAACAATTCTGAATGCTAAAGGGTTAAATTTCTTCACCTAAGACAAAAAATACTGTCCATTTAATGAGCTTTTGTATTATATCCATTTGCCCAATTTCTCTTTGGTTGACTTTAAACTTGATAGAAAATACTTACCCCAGGAGACACAGTGATTGTGAAGTGAACTTTTTGCTCATGTCTTCATGCAAACTATTTTTCTCAATTATCAACCCTTTCACTTGATATATATATACTGTGTAACAAATGACTTGATGAGAGTGATGGTGGTGATATTATCCATGATGTCAAAGTATGGAATAAATTTCTTAAATTTTCCAAAACTTCTCTTATATGCATATGTGCTCTGTTCTCTTTATGACTCTTTTACTTTTCTTTTTTCTGTCCTTTTTATTCTGTGTTTTGTACATGCATCTTTGACTATCATTGCTGTCTTTCTTTACATGATTTATTGCTTCTTTATGTCTCTTCTTTTGCTCTTTTCCAGCAAGTTGTAATACACCTGAACACTAAATACAATAAGCTCGTTTTTATTATTATTTTATGTCAACAGTAATGTTGTTATGAGAAAAACTAATTCTGAGATTCCATCCACCATGAATGACAATAGTTATGTTGCAGTTAACATATTTAATACAGGAACATTAGATAGGTAACTAGAAATAAATATACATTGAGAAAAAAGAATATTAGTCATTTACTAATATAATATTGATACTGAAAATGTAAAAAATATTAGTCACTAATAGTTGTTTTTTTTCTCACTGCATATTTATTTCTTGTTAGCTATTTAACACAGCATGCATTAAATATATTAATGATAGTTTCAAATTTTGGCTCAAGGTCAGTTATTTCAAGGGAGGGGCTAAGTCAATTGCATAACCCCAGTGCTCAACTGGTATTTATTTTATCAACCCTGAAAGAATGAAAGGCAAAGTTGACATTGACGGAATATGAACTCAGAACGTAAACATGCCACAAAACAATTTGCCCAGTGTGCTAACAATTCTGCCAGCTTGCCACTTTCTAAATATATTAATATTAATAAAACTACTTGAATAAGTTTGAAAGTGGCACTAACAATATTGAGAGTGGTGACAGTAATTACAAAAATGGTATGATAATAATTATATTGATAATGATGGTAGTGGTGGTGGAGGTAATAGATTCATTGATTTGTTTTTTTCATTTTTGCTATCTCCAACTTTCAGGGACAGAACTCTTTCTTCAAAGATTTGCACACCCATCCTGCCCTACCCACTAAACTCAAAGATGCTAACATCCTTGCAGAGAGGAATAAAGTAAGTTAAATTTATTTTCTTTTACATGTGTGTGTGTATATATATATATATATATATAATGTATATATATATACATTCAAAAGTGAATGTGTTCTGTGCCATCTCCAAGAAGCATCTTCATGGCCCGTTTTTCTTTGACGGAAATGTGACTGGCGACATGAAATTGTTCATGGAATCCACTAACCTTTGAATTTCTCATTCAAATTTTGAGGAATAAATCTTATGTCGCTCAACGTTAAGCCTGTTTTAGTTTCATTTGCTTTGACTCTGTAGTTTCTGTGATATTTACATCTCAAATGAAATCAAATTTTTTGAAACACCTTGTGTTTACACACAGACACACACACACACAACCACTAGCACACCCATATCCATGTACTTATACACCTAGTATATACACGCTTGCCAGCCATTTGGTCCAAGAAATTCTCCTTTCCAATGCATCTGGTGTTGTTGAAATGATGATCTTACCTCGTACCTTTCACATCATCATGTGCCTTGCCTTGACAAGCAGCCCATTTTCCTGTAGCCATCTTGGACTTCCTGTGTTCTTCCATTCAGTAATCTAAGCCTTAATGAGCCAGGTCTCTGTTAGAAGCCTGCAAAATTTTAAGTCTCATGGAGCTGAATCAGACTGTTTTTTTTTTTTATTCTTATCTTCTCAAAACTTAAATAATCTTTGAATAATCAAAAGAAATTTTTTTTAATAAAATCTCTTTTGAATTTTTTTTTTCTTTTTTTGTAAAATATAACTTTTTAAATGTCTTTATACATATTTATATTTCAGTTCTATAAAAAAGTGATAAGTCAATCAGTGGAGGATTTTTCCAAGAAGGACAAACAGTCACAAGACAGCTTGTCTGCTTCTATGACAGCATCAGTGCCAGAATCAACACAGATGACGTTTGTGCCTTGGAATGAAAGCCATGCTGAGTGGCCGTCCCTCATCATTGAGATTGCTAGAGTATTTGAGGAAGATGTTGACCAGTTGCGCATATATCATGTGCGAGAGCTTTATTTGAGAGGTTTAGACAAAACTGCTGAAGAGGTGAGTGGAGACAGAATATTTTGTTCAGCCTTTAGTTTACCCTGTGAAGAAGTGTGTTACAAGTATTTCAGAGGCATTCTCTCTTTGAAGAAATCAACTTTTTATAATGGTTTCATACATTTGTATTATCATCATGTTCATATATAAGCATATGAGGAAATTTTTAAGTGGCAACTCTCCTTCAAATTATACCCTATAGCTTATAGAAAGGTAAAGATGCATTGTATAGTGTATTCCTGGATGTACTTAGTTTGAAAAGCAAAGCAGTAATTTTGAAGATTTAAAATTACCTAGTTCTATTGTGAGTTGCTGAAAACAAGAAAAAGCAATGGAAGTAAAGCTGTTTAAAAAGAGTAAGATAATCAGCTGAGTTTGGCTTATGGAAAACATAAGCCAGTGTCTCTATTGCTAAATTCACAACTTGTGCCAGCATTATGTATGACTACTACATATTTTAAATGAAGAAATTGTGCAGAAAACAGCTTCTGTCACATTCTAGTGGGTAAAACTACAGGTAGTTTATAGCTTCTGTTACCTAGGTAACCAAGTCAATAACCAGGGTGGAGGCTCTGAAGTGTAGCTGTTAGAATAAGAAAAGCTTGGGCAAAGTACAGAGAGCTTCTACCTCTGCTAGTGACAAAGGGCCTCTTGCTCAGAGTAAAAGGTAGACTGTATGATGCATGTGTGTGAACAGCCATGTTACATGGCAGTGAAACATGGGCCGTGACTGCTGAGGACATGCGTAAACTTGCAAGGAATGAAGCCAGTATGCTCTGCTGGGTGTGTAATGTCAGTGTGCATACACAACAGAGTGTAAGCGCCCTGAGAGAAAAGTTGGACTTAAGAAGCATCAAATGTGGTGTACAAGAGAGTCGACTGCGCTGGTATGGTCATGTGTTGCATATGGATGAGGACAACTGTGTGAAAAAGTGTCACACCCTAGCAGTAGAGGGAACCCGTGGAAGAGGTAAACCCAGGAAGACCTGGGATGAGGTAGTGAAGCACAACCTTTGAACATTGGGTCTCACTAAGGTGATGACAAGTGACCGAAACCTTTGGAGATATGCTGTGCTTAAGAAGACCCAGCAAGCCAATTGAGACCGTAACTGTGGCCTATGCCAGTGCAGCATAACCAGCCCTTTTAAGAGTACCCTTCAATCATTGGGCAAGAAACTGCACTTGCAAAGACCTTTTGAGGCAAGTGAAATCATTGTCGTGGCCGATGACAGTACCACCTGATTGACACCCATGCTAGTGGCACGTAAAAAGCACCATTCAAGTGTGGTCGATGCCAGTGCCGCCTGACTGGTCCTCTGCTGGTGGCACGTTAAAAGCACCATTCAAGCATGATCGTTGCCAGTGCCACCTGACTGGCTCCCATACCAGTGGCACATAAAAAGCACCATTAAAGCATGGTTGATGCCAGTACCACCTGACTGGCCCTCGTGCCGGTGGCACACACAAAGCACTACACTCTGGGGAGTGATTGGCGTTAGGAAAGGCATTCAGCTGCAGAAAGTTTGCCATATCAGATTAGAACCTGGTACAACCTTCTGGCTTTCCAGCCCTCAGTCAAACCATCCAACCCATGCCAGCATGGAAAGTGGATGTTAAACGACGATGATGATGAAGTTTCAACTCATTTAATTGTTAGTCAAACCTTTCACAGTCCTGGTATCGTTATGTCATCATTACTCTAACTTCAGACTGCATCTAGTAGCAGGATCTTTTGTTCAGTAGTTCCATTATTGCTGGAATAAAAAGAAATGTTTAAAAAATATTTAAAAAAACAAACATTTAAAAATTAATTCAAAGATATCTTTATTATGACATTGTTTTCTTTACAATCATATTTTAGGCTGATCTCTATTTATTCTTGT
Source organism: Octopus sinensis (assembly GCF_006345805.1). Lineage (NCBI taxonomy): Eukaryota > Metazoa > Mollusca > Cephalopoda > Octopoda > Octopodidae > Octopus > Octopus sinensis. Next base: position 63,789,529 of record NC_043007.1, on the reverse strand, counting down.
GTTCTCTAGGTATTGTTAACAATGAATCTAGATCCAGAACTTGGTGCTAGCTTACTGGAAGTATTAGGTCAGCGAATAGTTTATTATATAGAAAAGCAGAATCCGTCCAAATCTCTTGATATATATGCTTCAATGACAACCTCACTTTCACAGTGGTTGAAAAAACAGGTAAGCTTTAAAAATGCAATACTTTTGTTTCAGCCAGTCAGAAATCTGTATAAGTTGCATGCCTTGCAGTGAAATTTTGACATTAACAAAATTTTAGTTTTTAATTGTAGAGCTACCAAGTCTTACATGTTAGGACAATATCATATTCACTTGACATGCTAAATACAGCTGTCAAAATTTTCCTTAAAATAAACTATTTTTGTAATTCTTCCAAGTTCAGAAAATTTTCTTTTTCATTTAAAATCAGTTTATTGATATTGTTCTATGTTATTAGCAAGCTATTTAATAGTTTACAATTGCTCCAGTTTCAAGTATGGAAAAAGTTGATTTAAACTTCCTTCTTTCCAAACCATCATGTTTGGATTATCACCAAGAGTGTCATGACTTAGTCTCAAGCTAAGCTGAATGGTATTCAAGCTGGCATGAATGTTGCAACTACAATTGTCATATATTGTAGAGAAAGGACATTGTACATAGCTTTTAGGAGGTAATACTTAAATCAAAAACCTAGTGTGTCTAATAAGATTAGTTTAGTTAATATTTAGGCTTAATATAAAAACAGCGTATTGTTAATGATGTTAACACTTGATGAAAGGATGATTAAATTCACAAACGTTGATGTTTGGAGAATAATAAATTAGCATGTTTATTGTAACTTTGAATAAGTCTATATGCTCAATATTTCTTCTGATGAAGCCATTTTCTCAAAACATCAGTTCTCTTCCATGGCATATATATTGACAATTGACAAGTCCCTAACACCTTGGGGGTTGTTGGGGGTGATGCAGCCATGCAGCATATCTAAGGCAAGAAAGCCTGGTGGAGCCCATCCCTCTCCAGGCTAAACTCATTTCTACAGCTGAGTGGACTGGAGCAACATGAAGTGTTTTGCTCAAGAACACAATGGATTGCCCGATCCAGGGATCAAAACCAAAATCTTAGTCATGAATCCAACACCCTAACCACTAAACAATGTGCTTCCCATAGTGGTACTCATTTTTCAGCTGAGTAGACTGGAACACCATGAAGGAAAGTGTTTTGCTCAAGAACATTGCCCAGTCCAAGAATCAACCACAACCTAATGATCCTGAGTCCAACAGCCTAACCACTAAGCCAATGCCCTGCAACTAGTATGCCATGGTACACTGATGTGCCACAGTGTAACCTGAATAAAAAATTTTTTACCTATACTTTTAGTTATGTTTTTAGTTCAGGTGTGCCACCAAATTTTGAAAAGAATGTAAGTGAAAAAAGGTTGCAGGGCACTACACTAAACTACACACCTCCACAGCATATATATACTTTAAATGACTTTGTCAAGCAGACCACCTCCTTGTATTCTGTTTTGTATTTTCAATTTTAGACCTACATATGATATTTGGTGTCTGGTTAAAAGAGAGATTGGGGTCGCAAAAAATTTAAAAAGACATGGATGCAACAGATTGTGTATTGAATAGTGATGAGTTGCTACTCTCAAATTCTATTTGATAATCTCTACCAGTATTTTGTCCATTCATGAAGTAAAATTTTTTTTTTCATTTCACAGGATACCACTTCTCTCTATACTCCAGACTGTTCTGTGCCAGCCATTTGCCAGCTGTTAAACCAAGTTGTAAAATGCTTAGAAGAAGGCTCAGATTATTATAACCGTGCCATAGCTTTAGTTGAACTTGTTTCCACATTGAAGACATCATGAAACCAATTGAAATTTCAAGATTTCTGACTTAAACCGTTTCTCTACAATTGAAGTCTCAACAACTTGGGAGTTTTGTTTTTTCCCCTACTGTGATTTGTTATCAATTCGAAATTGAAGTAAAGATCATTTGGAGTGAAGTTTCATTTTCATCTTTCTTTATTTGTCCCAATTTCTTTTTTTTTTTTGCCTTGGTATTAAGTCTCGTTTTTTGTTTTGCTACTATAAGAAAGGAACACTCTCCACTACTTCCAGTTTAATATATCATGCCTGATATTTATGTTCTTGTTACGATGGTAGTGGTGTTGATAGGTATTATAGCTGTAAGTTTTTGACAAACCTAGTCAGCAGTTAAGTTTTGATTCTAAATTAGAATCATTTAACTTGATGCTAATGACTTTGATAAGTGATATGATCATAACAGCTTTTTCTCCACTGTTATAACTGTTAAATATTAATTGGCAGTGAAGTATTAGTTTCTTTCTAGATAAATATCTGTAACCCAGCTTCGATGTTAATTTATTGTGCTAACATTCTTTGTAAAGCATTGAACATCTCAAGTTTTCCAATTCCCATTACATATAGCTCTCAGACTTCAAATCTAATAAAGAGGCTTTTTTATTTGTTCCTTTCTTTTCCAATACAGACAATCTATACTCAATGAATCAAGTCTGCTAAGACTGTTATAACTCCTGACTGGAAACTACTTTCTATAAGAAAAAAAAATTTCTTTTAAATTATGAAATGTAACAATGATATACCTTAAGGACAAAAAGCATGGAGTAAGGAGAAATTAAGGTTTTATTATTATTTTCTTCTATTTCTTGACTCTAGCCCAGTAATATCATAGAATGACTGTCTTTACTCCTAAGATTATTTATTTAACTGAAAGCTGCAAAGCTTTTAACTATTTTTATATATTTTTATTCACTTCTTCACCATATTTAGTGTTAATCCAAATTGTAAGACAATTGTAACTTTTTTTTTTTTGCTCTTCTCTTGTTACTTACCTTTGAATTCAGGGGATTATTTATATTTTAATACTCAAATGAATATGCTTGTTACCTTAATATATCTGCCAACTCTGTATTTTATGTGTGGTGTATAGGATGCACATAACATTTGTTGAAACATAGATGTATTATGTTGAGGTTTATCAGGCTGTATAAAGTTGTCCCAAGGGATTTTCAAAGAAATGTAATGCAAATAATGTATTTTTGGCTGGTTTACAAACGCAGAGTGAAGTGTCATCACCTAAAAACTTGTGTGTGTGTGTGTATATATGTACACACAATTACCTGATTTAGCGTATCTAACAATGAAAATACTTTGCACATACACATACATTTGTTTTCTAAATTAAATTTAAATTCGTTGTTAATTCTAAATATTTTAAAACTTAATTCTGCTTTTTCTTTAACTGTAAATATATAATCAGTTTGACTTCTTTCAAGTTTCTATTCCTCTCTTTTATCACTCTTCAATGGAAGCTAATGAGCCAAGATAAATTCTCTCTTATGCTTTATTGCTGATAACAATTGCTCAGTTGTGAAGAATATTTAATTCAAATTATATTAAAATGTCTTAATGTATTTGACAAATATTTCCCACATGTTTGTATTTACATACATACACTGTATTGCAATCCAGTTTTGTTTCTCAAACTGCAAACCTGTTTTGGGAGACAGGAACATCACAATTTGTAATTTCCTGCCATATAAAAACTGCTTTAAAGACTGAGTAAGAAATCATTATATATTCTTTAAAAAAAGTGTACAAGTTGTTTTCATCGATAATGTAACATGATCGTTTTATTTTGAAATGATTTCAATATAAAAGATGGTTCTTGTCTTTGGATAAAGTTATGCAATGCATGACTTGTGTTTCTTTGTTGATCATATTTAAAAAAATGAATCTAATTTCCTGATGTTATCCCTATTTATTTTACCTCCACATCACTTGCCTAACTGGACACAATGCAAATTATCCCTCAACACATTATGAAGTTGGATTTAGTTGTTTCATAGAATGTTGTTCTGGTCAAACTTCTGCCTACTACTTCTCATTTATTACAGGGACAGTGTGTTTTGGTTGATTTTGATTGGAGACAGTGTTTACTGATGTATTTTAAGATCAGTTTAGTTTCTCTAATGTTCTCAAAAATCTGTGATAACTTTGGTAACTGTAACTTAAATAACATAGACAAACAGATTCAGAAGTTACATTATCCAGGAATTTTTAAACAATTTGCTTTTGAAATCATATAGTCAATTTATATCAATGAAAATAATTAAACAAACATGTTTTATTATACTGACAATTTCTTACGAATCAGCTTTCTTTAGTCTTTGGTTTTCTTTTTAAAAATGTCTTAATATAAAGACAAATGAAGATCTAATGAAGAACTTAAATGCTTTCAGATTTAAATGAAAAATGTCATTATTTACCTGATATCATGCTTCAGCCAGTATGTTGTGATCCCTATACAAAGTACAATACTTTGCTTGCCTCAGTCTGCATCTGGTAAATAACTAGATCCCCCATCTTTCAGGGGCTGATACTAAAAATATACTTTCATCCAGCTATAAAAACACTTGTAAGAACTATGACTTCATGATATTAATTACAAAAATCAACCCAGCTATGATCACAGAGAAGTGTATGCAGAAAAATTAAAATATACACACACAAACACATATATGTATGCCAGAACACTTCATAATATTGAGGTCCTATAATTGTCAGTGCAAGCATCACAAATGAATAATCAAAATAGCATGCATTCATTGCTTTGTAAAGCTTCACATGACCAAATGTTTTCTGTCAGCTGAAATCAAATATCAACCAGTAATACAGTTGGTAGTTGTTTGTTTTCTTTTCCAAAGAATTTAGGAATATATCAACAAGATGAATCAGTTCCGATTTCTTGTTTCGTATTACAAAGGAGTAGTGGAATGAATAATTTGACAGATAAATTGCTACTGGAGAAACATCATCACTGATTGCAGTGATCAAAATAACTCAATGATCTGTATGAAATTGGTGTCATGTAGTTGATGTCTTAGTTATTACACACATACATTAGCTGACTACTCACTTTTACTACAATCCTGTACGAAGCGTCCTTATGGCTTTTTATTTCTAGAAAGAGAAGAAAAGTCTTTGGGTGAAATAGATGATCCTACTGACATTGGATAGACACTGAGTAGATTGTAACACAAAGTATATTCTCATTCAACATATTAAAGCAGAAAAACCTCAAACCGATTAAAGATAGTGTTTTTATAATATAACATCTTCATTCAAGTGTATTTGAATTTTTTTTTTATTTATATTTTGTGGAAGTGTTATCACAAAAATGGTGTTTCTGAAATATTGCATTTTTGTCTGACCTCCAGGTTTACTAAATAAAATTAAATTAATCTAAGACTTCATTTTGCTTGTTATTTATGAAATCAAATCCTTCTTTTCTCACCATCACCTCCTTCCACACACTGCATATGTGTGCTTATATAGTTTCAAAAACTTATTAACATCATCATTTTAAACATTCTGACACATTTAAGATGATAGAATTCCAGTTTAAACAAAATTTAGCATTAGAATTACAATTTTAAATCAATTGAAGCATATATAAAAACTACCAATCCCAACTAACTTTGCTATCAAAATTTATGTTTCTGACAAATCTGCAAGTCATCAAAAATAACAACAGGAAGAACAATTTTTAATATTTTATGTACAAAAAGAAAATGTTTGCTAAGATGTGCAGCTACACAAATTTTGATGCTATTGCAAGAATTTTTGTAAATTCCTTTCCTTGGCCTCTTAGCTGTGAGGGAATTGGAACACGGATCCGGGTACCTGTGGGGCTGTTGTTGTCCTCAACAAGAACTATGTTGTTTGTGTCAAACCTAGGCATCAGAGGCTTTTGCTTTTGCTTCAGTCCAACAATGTATGCCTTCTTTTTTTGTCCCTTTATGGCAACCAGTATTTTGTCACCTATCATTCCAACTTGCTTTTGGTTGTAGACTTGGATCACACGTGCTGGGCGACCTGCAGCAGCTGCAGCTCTGCCAATTGCACTATTGTCGACAACACGCATTCTTGCAAGCTTGCGAATTTCACAAAGACTTTGTGTTGTGCTGCAAAAGAGATTAACATAACCAAAATCTTTTCAAAATCATAATCATTAAAATTTCATTTCACATTTGTTTTGTTATACTTTATATTATGTACCCAAGAGTATATACGTGGCACACAGTCAAACAGTACAGATATGCTGTAGGGGTTATAAGTGTGGCCACTGTACAATCTCTATCATGAATAAAATATTTCCAGCTGAATGCTTGATATTTTATTTAAATACCTTAAGCTTTTGAGAATAGTTATTAATGCATTTATAATTTATTGGATTATTAACCTGATCTTCATACATTAAACACTATTTTCTGACTAAAAAATCCCTTGCCTAAAAGACAGGAAACAGTTAGCAACAAGAAAGGTGCATGGCTATAAATGCCTTGATAAGTATTCATCCAGCTCATAATTAGCAAGGTAAAAATGGATTTAAAATAAACAAAGATCAAGTTACACTTAATTTGCTCAGTATCAAAGCGTAAAGTTAATATAAGAAATATGTTTATTGCAATAAATAATGGAGTGTTGAACCTCTGGTGAGGTATGACAATTGAGATAGGTGAATGAAATAAAAACATCTTGACATGAAAAAAAAATCAGGCAAGTGCTGTTATCCCAATCCTTGAATTAATGTTACCAGACAATATTTACAAATGGAGGCATAGCTGTGTAGTTAATAAGTTCACTTCCCGACCATATGGTTTCAGGTTCAGTCATACTGCATAGCACCTTAAGCAAGTGTCTTCTACTATAGCTCTAGGCCAAACAAAGCCTTGTGAGTAGATTCAATAGACAGAAACTGAAAACCCATCATATATATATATATATATATATATATATGATAAATTTTCAATTTATATATATAATCTGAGACACACACATATATGATGGATTTTCAATTTATTTAATCTGAAACATATATTTGAGTAGGAGTCTGTTTTGATGTTATGTATTAGTTGAAAGTGAGCATCCCTGTCACAAAGATGATGTCCATTTCTAATCTGTAAAAATGCCCAACCATAGAAAAATATTACCTTGTTTGAAAAACAAGTGAGGGTTGGCAGTAGAAAATCCAATGTCAACAAACTCCATCTGATCCATACAAGCATTGAAAAGTAGACATTGAAACAATAATGATGAAGGAGGATAAGAAAAATGAGAAATGAGTGACAGGTGTTGCAGGAAAAAGGTGTACATTTAGAATATGCATTACCAGATATTGTTGAATTATAACAAGGAGTTGGCATAGATTTCTAAAAACATGGAAAAGGGTTCAGAAAACTATTTGTAAAAATTCAAATTGATTTTAGAACCATCATCATCATCATTTAATATTTCGGATGCTTTAACGTGCCACTGACACAGGCATCAATTTGCGTGACACCAGTATCTGCCATGACTGCGATTTTGCTCGGCTTGATGGGTCTTCTCAATCACGACATAATGCCAAAGGTCTCGATCATTGCCTCTGTGAGGCCCAACGCTCGAAAAGGAATTCAGCCACTTTGCTTCCGTGAGGCCCAACGCTTGAAAGGAACTCAGCCATTTTGCCTACATGAGACCCAATGCTCAAAAGGTGTTCTTTACACACCACCAGCACAGGTGTACTTGGCTTGACAGGTCCCCTCAAGCACAGCACATCACCAAAGGTCTTGGTAACTAGTCGTTCCCTCTGTGAAGCTCAAAGTTCAAAGATCATGCTTCACCACCGTGTTCCATGTTTTCCTGTGTCTACCTCTACTATAGGTTCCCTCCACAGTTAGAGATCAGCACTTCTTTACACACCTGTCCTCATCCATACACATCATGACAATACCAACACAGTCGTCTCTCTTGCACATCACATCTGATACCTCTTATGCCTAACTTTTCTCTCAAGATGGTTACACTCTGTCAAGCATGCACACTGACATTGCACATCCAGCAAAGCATGCTGGCTTCATTTCTTTCAACTCTATGCATGTCCTCGGCTGTCACAGCTCATGTTTCACTGCCATGCAGCATAGCTGTTCACACACAGATACCAAACAATCTGCCTTTCACTCTGAGTGGGGTCCTTTGTTGCCAGTAGGGGTAGGAGTACTCTGAACTTTGCCCATCCTAATCTCATTCTCACAGCTACACTCATAGAGCATCCACCTCCACTACTAACTTGGTCACCTAGATAATGGAAGCTATCTACTATCTCTAGCTTGTTCCCCTGGCCGTTGATGGAGTCTATTTTCTGCACATTTTCAGTGTTTATTGTACCTGTGCATCTTCAACATACAAAGGCTGGTTTCCCTGTTAACCTTCCTCTGATGTTGCTGTACCTTTTGTATGTCCTAAGCTTACACTAGGTGCATCTTATGGAGTTTCTACCTACACCTTTTCTACAGATTGAGCAGGGCTGTCTATCTAAAGGAACTTGTGATTTGTCTGCCTTCCTACTTATTAAGACTTTGATTTTTGTTAGGTAAACTCTAAGGCCCTTTGATTTCAGACCTTGCATCCATACCTGGAACTTCTCTAGTTCAGGTAGTGATTCAGCTATAAGAGCAAGGTCATAAGCATAGAGGAGCTCTCAGGGGCAACCTGTCTTGAATTCCTCTGTTATTGCCTGGAGGACTATGATGAACAAGAGGGGGCTGAGCACCGATCCTTGGTGAACCCCTACTAGTACCCTGAATTCTTTGCTGTACCCATTGCCAACCCTCACCTTACTATTAGCATCCCTGTACATAACTTGTACAGCTCTCACCAACCACTCGTCTATCCCTAGTTTCCGCACTGACCACCAGATAAGGGATCGGGGGACCCTGTCAAAGGCTTTTTCCAAGACAACAAAGGCCAAGTACAGGGGTTTATCTTTGGCTATGTATTTCTCCTGCAGCTGTCTCACCAGAAATATAGCATCAGTGGTGCTTCTTCCTGGCACAAAACCAAACTGCATCTCATCTAATTAGTTGGGCTATGACTCCCTCTGTAACTTTCATCACCTGATCCAGCAATTTCTAATTATTTCTAAGGCATCACCTTTACCTTTGTAGTACCTTTGTAGTAGTTGACTATGGTGCTGCTATGCCAGTCATTGATAAAATAATAAAGAAACACAGTATAAGACAAATTGTGTTTGGCCAGTTCATAAAATGAATAGTTCAGTCATTAATCATGAAGTATTAGAGCATAAGATACACCAGCACTAATTATGTTTGGCCAGTATCAAGTCTTGAATTCTAGAAAACTATGAGAGAGAGGCTGAATAGCAGAGGAATTGAGTCATATTATATCAACTGATGGTATTTCATTATTTATATGCAGAACATTTCATTCTTTACTGCACCTGTTCACTTAGTTGATAGGAATATATAAAAAGAACATTTAGACACATTCTATGCAATAGACTGGCAGCCTATCCATGGGAAGATTTATCGTTATTTTGCATTTGATGGCACCACTCAAGCACTTTCATTTCTCTTCACCACCCAAAAATGACAAATCAAATTTGAGATATTTACCAAAATGTCCGAGAAAAGCCAGTAGAAGTGATATTTGAAATACATGGAATACTGTTCCGCAAAATATTTCCAAACATCTTGATTGGAAGGGTTACAACTGCAAAAATACAAAAAAAAGTATAATTCATATTTAATTAGACAATAAAAATGTCAAGGTCCTAGACTGCAATATCACTGAATCAAATTCCTTACAGCTATTGTATGATGCCAGTCAACCTATCTAAAATCATTCAAATTTTCTATTCTACTAAATATATATTTCTGTATATTTACCAAACTGTTATGGCAAGCTACTTC
>NC_043007.1:63769734-63774734 GCF_006345805.1 Octopus sinensis | reverse complement strand
TGTTGTAGCATCACAGGGTACTCTTTTGAAAGTGTTTCTTAAACATTTTGTTTCAGTCCCTTTCCGAATAAATATTAACTGTTGTTTAGCCACCAAACGAAATGATACAAGCTTCAGTGAACTCATATATTCTAGGATCACCCAGCAATTTTAAAAAAATGTTAAGAGCAACAACAATCATGGAAATACCTAGCTTAAAAAGGGGGAAACAAAAGTAAGTATGCAACATACCTTCTCGTGTTAGCTCAAGTTCATATTCGGTCGCGACTCTCAATAACACCGGAAGCTTATTGCTTTATCTCCCTTTACGAAGCTTGCCAGCTATAAGACGGTGAGCTATTATTATTTAGTATAGCCTGGAAGGTATATTATTAACAGCTACCACTCCTGGGCCACAGATCGAGAGATGGAATCGTTGATTGGATACGAACCACCTACAAACTGATTGTATGATATAACAAATCCAGATAAAAATTATCTCCATTTGACACAGAATCTATGAATTATGTTAAATGGGAAAGCCGAGCTAAACAGTATAGGGGAGGTCACTCTGAGGAAACTTGTGATAGTTTGTGGCGAAAGCAGCCCAACACAACTGTCTCTTTAACCGAAGGGCTAGGTCTCGAAGCATTAGATTATTTTCTTTTCACTTGGATTGTCATATATTCGTATTTTCTAGGACATCTGGATTCAGGTGTCAAAATTTGCGTTCGAGAAGAATGTCTAAAATCCTTTAAAAGCCTGGATTTTTATTAATACACTATTAAAAAAATGTTTTCTTTTTATAGCTCCCAAGAAAAAAGAAAAATAATTCCTTGACTATTTGTGCGTCAATAGGGTAGGCAACATCAATTATAGACCACATATTTTCAACTTGCCCACCACCACTATTATATTCGATACCTAGGGAAAAGGAACTCATATATGTAAATAAGCAATTAAAATAAACACACCACATTGTTCATTTACAAAATCAAAGTTACGTAAAAAAAAATCATTTCATGGAATCTGTAACGATTTATATGTACCCAATAAATGAGAGGAAGAAAAATATTAGTAATTGATACAGCCTTTATTTGTTCGTTACAATGTAAGATACAGCTTCTTCGAGTTGTTGTTATACATAGGCTATTTGCCGTTTTGTTATCCATTCTGTAGGTAGTTAAGTTCATCTTTTGTTGACTGCTAGGAAAACGGATAGAATGAGACAGAAAGAGTTAAAGGATCTACCAATCGGTGCTCTTTTAGCGTATTATCTTCAAGGGAAATTACTGTCGATTACTTTTAAATTTATTTTGTGTTAGTGCTACTTTCCATGTGATCTACGTGAGCAATTTTATTTTGGTGAGTGATTACGCGCTTATTTTGATTATTATATGGTTTTCTTATAATTAAAATAGTAAGAATTTTGTAAAAATACATTTACAATGCTATGTACAAAATAATTAAAAAAAGTAACCTAAAGTAATCTCCCTTGTAGATCAAATGCCAAAAGAGCACCTACCTATCTGTTTTGACCAGTAGAGAGGATGAAAGTTGTGTAGTCGGGCAATGACAAGCCATACGTGAAGTACACCTTTTGGCCAGGGGCCAAGAGAAAAGGATAAAATCGAATTTGGGTTCTATATTTATATTTATTCTAACTAAATTAGGTCAGGCTAAACAAGGAATTTTCTGCCTCTTATCAGCCCTGACCTAAATTTGACTTGAAATGGTCAGTTAAAGAATAGAACTGATCTGTATGTGACAGTTGACTCTCATAAATTTCTAAGTGTGCTCTTATAATCTTGGAGAAAAATCTAGGCTAGGTTTTGAATCTTGGCTAAGAATCTAGGAAGTTATTCATAACAGAAGATAATCGTTCTCACAGTGACAATACTCTTCTCAATATGTATGATGTACCAGCAAAAACAACCTTTGCATTTCTTGCAGGGATGGTAAACTAGTGATCATTCTTAAATAATTTTCAGTTCCTTTTTTGATCATTCCTAGAGCTACTACAATTACTGGTGTTGTAATTGCCTTTAGATGCCAGATTTTTTATTTTCAATGAGAAGATCTTTCTATTTTCTGAGCTTGTCAAATTTTTTTGCAGAAATATTATGATCACAAGGGATACTCATGTCGGTCAATGAACAAACTTTATTATTTTGGTCTTTTACAACAATATCCAGTTTATTAGCTTTGATAGTTCTGTCTGTGTACTGGAAAGACCCAAAGAATCATTACATTTTCTCCCTTATTATTATTATTATTATTATTATGATTGTGTGTATGTGTGTGTGTGTGCACGCGTGCATGTGTGTGTATGTATGTATATATATATATATATATATTATATATATATATATATATATATATATAATTAGTTTGGAGTATGTAACTTTTACTAAAAGAAAGCTATTATTAAAGTCTACACTGTCAAGAAATTTTTTATAAATTTCAGTTTTAATATATATATTTTCTCAAAACATGGTTTTCAAAAATCTTTTATAATTGAAGATTTCAACAACATGATTCAATTACAAAACTACTTTTATTCACTGTGAGATAGTCATCTTACACTGCAAGATAATATTTTTAAAGTTTTAGTTTATGTTTCTAGAAGTATAAAGGTTGCCCAATATTTCCAATGCTGCTGTCTACAGACACAGTGAAAACATTTCCCCAAATTACAAGTTTAATCTATCATCAGCCAAATTATGTTGAATCCAGTATCTTTTCATATTAGTTGGGTGTTTTCAAAGAAATAAATGCTGAAGAAGAAAAATGTTTTCAATTTACTTATGTCAGTTGGACCAAATAGAAACTTGTCTCATTTTCCTTCAACTAAAGTGTTTGACTGTTATCTTTTATGCTTTAATCTTCTGCTTGTTTCTATCATTAAACTGCAGTCATGCTGAGGCACCACCTTGATGAATTTAATTGAATAAATCAAGTCCATAACTTGATTTTATTTTTAAGCCTGGTACTTATTCAGTCAGGATGCACAATTTTTTTTTAATAACTATTTAGGGGACTGTTACAGTACATGACAGGACTAAAGCATGGAATCTGTTACATATTTCCTGTAGTTAATTCCTTAACTGAGATCTCATAATAGCACTGGTCATGTTAATGTAATTCATATAATGAACAGGCAGAAAAAAAAAACCATTCCCTGTCTCTACATCTGTAACTGTGTGTTTAATAGGACATTGATACTAAAATGTACAAATATATATGTTGGTACAAAATGCAAAGGAAATACGTTATACAATTACATGTGTTGGAATATACAGTAAGTTTTCCAATGTAATTTTTTTCAGCATATACTAGGTATGCAATCTAGTTCACTGTCATGCAACAGTACAATATCTTCTGAAATATATACATATGATAAACTGAGGACTTTTACTGATTCATTTATTAATTTTAATGCCATTTTTGAGCACAAGATAGTTTACATTTATTTACTAAGTGAGAGAGCATTAGACAAATAAAGGATACGAAGGAAAATTTCACGTAACATGTTAGAAATTACACAAGTGGGAATCAACTGTGTAAATATCATTTAGCAACCAGTAGAAAACCACCTGCAGGATGATGTTTCTGCTTGTATATATAATAGAATAATCTGTTAGTAGTAAAAGAAGCAGCCACTGTCAAATAGATAGTAGCTATGCTCAATACATGAGTATGTTGTAGAGTGAGTGTTTTTTTAATTTGATAAAAATTAAAAATTGTCATTTTATAGGATTATCATGCAATTTTGTTAAAACTCTTCAAAATGTCAAGCTACAAAGAAGTAAAGACAAAATATAAATGAAGTTCTGGAGCTGGTGAGATTGTTCAGAAGTGATGTGAAGAGACCAGATGGTCTTACCCTTTGTCCCTGGGTAAAAGGTTGGTACCTATGTATACACACACACACATCTGAGGCACCAGAGTTTGTGGTTCTTTTGCTCCCACCCATATCCTGGATGCTGCAGTAAATGGTAGGGTCACCACTTCCATAGGTGAATGGAACAAAATCCTTAAGAATCAGGACTTGTCAGTAAGCTATTTCTTCCAGCCTGTGACATTTGAGAAGCTTGGAGGGGCTGGGCTGCTATAAGTGAAGTTCTTCTCAGCTCGTCCTACCAAGGTGTCAGGTGATGCCCATGAGGGTGCTTGACTGTTACAACGCCTTAGTCTCACTACAGCCTATAGTAATGTCACAAAAATGTTAGCCTGCATCAGTAGGTTCTATTGAACTTTGTGATGTGCAACCAATTGAAGCACTAAGTGTGGAATAAATGTTTTTTTCTTTCTTTGCTCATGCTTGTGTTTTCTTCGGTTTTTGGATTTGTATTTTAATGTAGTTTTGTATTGTATATGTATCACAAACATACATGTTATATATGTAATTACTAAATTAATGAAATAGGTAATTGTTAATTAAATGCTAACTGAATCAGTCAAAGCAAAACAAAACAATGCTAATGTTCATACATGTCACGCGTATGTAGATATTAATACATGACTATCTAATTGATGTCTAAATTCCAATGAAAGAGTCCTATTTCTGAGTTGGAGGTCTTGTTTATAGTTTCTTGGTGAGAAATGTTTAAAATGATACATGTACCAGAACATTCATAAGCATGGCTGTGTGCTAAGGACGTTTGCTTTACAATCACATGGTTTCCAGTTCAGTATTACTTCTTGGTACATTGGGTGTCTTCTATTTTAGCCCCGAGCTGACCAAAGCCTCATAAGTGGATTTCGTAGGCAGCAAATGAATGAAGCCTGTCGTGGGTGTGGGTGTGTGGGGGGTGGGTGTGGGTGTGGGTGGGTGTGGGTGTGGGTGTGTGTGTGTGTCCACCACTTGACAAGTGTTGGTTCGTTTACGTTCCCGTAACTTATAGGTTCGGCAAAAAGATCGATAGAATGCGTACCAGGATTTAAAAAGTAAGTACTGGGGTCGATTCATTAGGTTAAAACCCTTCAAGGCAGTGCCCCAGCATGGCCACAGTCTAATG